>NC_134484.1:66236739-66441739 GCF_040206685.1 Ascaphus truei
CATGTCACTTCCCAGAATCCCTTGCTGCAGTGGGAGCTCTGTAAGCTGGGTGATAATGATGAAAAGCAGGGCTGCAAATCTGTCCAAGACATGCAAATGAGCACACAGTAATATTTCCATTTGATATATATCTATATCTATATCTATATCTATATATACACACACAATATACACGCCCTTTTTTTGTAGACCGGTATTACAAATGAACATGTTGAATTTCACATATCTTTAAATGAGCTCCCTAATCCACAGTGTTTCACTATTAACTTCAAATGAGGTGTGTATCAATTTCCTGGATGTCCTTATCAATACAGTGGATTCACGTTTGACAACCAATTTATACACGGAACCAACGGATTGTAACACTCCTATATGCCTTCGGTTTTCATTCAACTCCTCTGAAAAAGGGTTGACCCTATTCCCAGCTTGTCAGAGTTGCACACGTAGTTGATTCATCTGAACAGAGAACTTGACAAATGAATGCAATTGCAGAGAAATGTATAGCCATGGGATACAATAGAAAAGAAGCGTTGAACAAGTCACCAAGGCTTCATAGGAATGAATTACTAACTACTAAAGACAAACAGCAAGAGAATAGATTACCCTTCATTTCTAAATTTTCAAACATTTTGAATGGCCTCAAAAAGACTGTACTTGATAACTGCTAGAAACGGATACAAAACTTGCTCCAGATACGGAGCTTAATCTTCTTTTTAGATACAAAAGAAATAAAAATATGAACGACCTATTGGTGAAAGGAGATCCAACTGACAAGTACATCCAATTCTTTCCACAAACGTGTTTAAGCCCTCTTACTAAAGGATGCTTGGCATGTAGAGGGTACATGACATGCCGTAATGGTTTAATAACAACAGCCACACTATTTAAAGAGACTCATTCGGGCAAATCAATTCGGATAAAACATCATGTTACCGGTCAATCCTCTTCTGTCATTTAATGGATTTTTTTCCCCCAATGTGGACTTTTATATGTAGGCAAGACAGACAGGACCTTCGGAGGGAGAATGAATGAGCATAGATCCAGCATCCATCTTGCCTTCTGTAGTGGAACTACTGAGAAACCAGTTGCGAGACCCTTTTTAACTAAGGGACTAGTTGCCAACTAATGTTGGCAACATTACGCTACATGATTAAAGACTTTGTAGATACTCCGACATGAAGTGCAATGTGAAAAGTCTTCTCCTCCAACAGGCGATACAGTGGATTTTCGATCTTGACAGTGGCCCCACGGGGCCTCAAGGATGAACTGAGGCTTTCTTGTTTTACTGCACCGACACACTTTATTCGAGCAAATACCCGGTATGTACCTGGCAGATACCTGGAATGCGCCGCTCCTAACCTCTGGCAAGCCCCGTTGCATTTGCCTTCCCAGCCTGGGTTCATGCCTGGCTGATGGGCGGCTGATCTGTTAAATGATAATGATTAGGATTTAATAGGCTGCAATGCTTCACGTGTCTACCAGATGGCATAAATTCATGAATTGTAATGCAGTATATATATATATGTACTGTGCAGTATTGCAGCCAGCGGGAATAAAATGCTTCAATCCCTGCCGGAAAATAACTCAATGCACTCGGGCAGAAAACAGTCACAAACCTCAAAACACCCGGGTATACCCGAATTCGTGGGACTAGCCGAGCTCGAATAAAGTGTGTCGCCAGTGTATGTTCCAAAACATACAATCATTTATATCTAGAACTAGCAGTTCCAGTTATGAATACACTTGGTTATCTCCATTTAAATAGATATGACATATAAATGTGGTTCATACGATGTCTAGTGATTGTTTAAACCTTTTTGTATCAGCTTGACGTTTGCAATGAAATACTTTTGAATATTACGCTTATGCATCTTACATTTGTTTTTGGTTTTTCTTATACTGTATGGTAATCCTGATGTGTTGGATACATACTGCAGGCCCTATTTCAGGGGTCTCCAAACTCAGTCCTCAAGGGCCGCAAACAGGCCGGCTTTTATGGATATCCCTGTTTCAGCACATGTGGCTCAAGTTTGTTTTGAGTTTGGAGAAACCCAGGCCTATTTAATTAATATTCTGATTTGGATTTAGTTGCTGTAAGTGGATCCTGGATAATGACTTTGAATATTTGGGATTACACAGGTACTGTCCGTGGCGCCATTTTTGGGTTGCCAACAAGATCTAAAGTACACAACTGTAGTACTCTTCTTTCGGCCTTAGTCCACAGACCACAGTGCTGTCCGTAATATGTGGGGTCTGCTACGTGACTCAAGGCACTGTGTTCTTGTACTATATTTAATGCTCTAAAGATTTTGAATAACATAAACCAGCATAGGTTTACGTTAGCACAATCTAGGACATATGTTTATTAGAGGACAACATACTTTTTCTATTTTTATATATGAGACGATACTTATCTCTAATGGTCCAATGCAGCGTGTACCGCGTAATGATGGTGTTGGTATTAATTTAAAGTTGCATAATCTGGCACCACAACATTTCAACGGTTTCGTTTATATATTGTCCTATTGATTTGAGGGCTGCTACCATTCTCCAGTGGTCCAGTGCGTTGCAATGGCTTCCAGGTTTCATGAGGTTAGCTGCATTGCTTGGTGGCTATCCACTACACCAGACTATATCCATTTGCAGGTGCATTCTGATTTCCTTATGTTTGCTGCATTTTTCGGTGAGTATACATTATACCAGACCACATCCATTTTTGTTTGAGTCTAATTGCATCTATAGAGATTGGTGAGGTTGATAGGGCCATAGTTTGCATCCATGCACATAGAATTACGAATGCATGACGTATTTTACATTATACTGTAGTATCCGTCTACTTCAGTGGCTTATATTAATGATTGATTTAGGTTTCTTTGTTGCAGTCTTATGTCTAAGCGTAACATTGCACCGTTTATTCGTGTGTTTATTTGATACATTTAGCATGTTGAGTCTTTTTTGCTTTTGTTGCAGTCTTTATTGAGTTGTGTCAATGTTAGTTTTGTCTCTCGTTACATGCAGTGTTATTTTGAACACCGAGTTAAGACACTTTATATAACATTATATGACACCACATTTTTTTCTGATGTGTGTTTAAGAATTGCAATGATATGTTTGCCTAGCAATCACGTATTCAAATGGTGGCTTCGCCAACATGTGTTTTATTTCACGTGGACACACCCACTCTTCACCTTATTAAACAGCATACTTTACCTGTTTGAGTATCTTGATACTGGTCCAAGTTGTGGATCGAAACGTCAATCACTTATGTAATACATTTTGCACTTTATTATATCAAGTCCTCTGGAGTGCTGTTATGTTCTACCTTCCCTGGATGAACTTCATATACTATATACACAGACAGACACACACAGGTGACAATAATGTATTTCTATATGTTGCTGTTTCCATGGTAACCACATACTTTGGCGTATTTGCCGTCTTTCCCTACATGTTTTTTTTTTATTTTCTTCTTTACTTTTTAAGCAATTATGATGGTTCACTAGCCAAACGGATAAAAGTATAGAACAATAATTATCTGATAAATCATGAATTTAATGGAGTCCAGTAAAAAGCAAAACATTCATTTTTCACAGAAAACTAATTATGCAGAAATGTTACCTAAAGGGTCAATCATTTTAAGGAAACCAAATGCATCTGGCTTAAAAAAAATGATCCTGATGAATGGAGCAACTCCGTTAAAAGGGGTAAAATCACAAATCAACACAAAGAAAAACACGTTTTCTTGAAGGGCGCTATTTTTTTGGTTTCCAGTTGCAGCAGAAGAAACTTGAACTGTAAATCAAAATGTCTAATATCTGGTGTCCATTATTAGCCAAACGAGTACAAGTCGCCCCAGGTCTAGAGCATTATAGTTAAAGGGGAGATACCCAAAGCCGATCTTATGATCACATTTTGTATCGCCTCCTCCTGAAAAGATCGCAATGTGCTACAAGCATGGTCAACGTGGAACATTACATTGACTGACGCAAAAACGGTGCAAATAAACTACTCCGTATTTATCAAGAACACGATTCCATGGCATTCAATTGATTTGCTTTACTCTGATAAACCTTGTGCTTTTTGGAAACTGGTCTTGCCCAAATGTTACAGCTGGAACACTAAAATAATTAAGACTTCAATGACACCAAGAAGAATCAAACAAAAATACCTCTTTGCTCCAAGTTTGCCTTGATAGATGAAGACCGGAGTATGTTCCTATAAATGTCTATTTTTAATTTTAAGTCTGTGTATCAGCGTAATGGGAATTAGACTGCGCCACGTTGCAATCCCACATAGGTCCGCAGTGAAGTAGTGACATATCATGTACACCACCTCCATGTTCTGTGTCCAAGAAGGGCAGGACAAAGGAGGCAGTGAGGGAGCTCATGAGTGATTTTAAAGCTTCACTGTTTTTGGACACCAACATTGCATCCACAGGTCTGCCTAAACCCTTACATTTAGGTTCAGCTGCTTATTTTTTTTTTTTAGTTTGCAAGTGACAAGAGGGAGCACATTACTGCGGCAAAATATTGTATGTGAGAACCCATGTCCATGGGTTTAATTCCAGCCTCATCCACCGGGACAGAATACCAAACATTCCATTTTAAGCTCTTCAGTGCGCACACTAATTGTACTTTTATTCGTTTTGTTCACCAATGTGTATAAATGCTGTAAAATCGGAGAATTCGTATTATTTTAAACTAGGATATGTAATGATGATAGCCCCTACAGGAAATAGCACAGTTAATTACAAACCATTTCCAAATGTACTGTGTCCCCCTTTGGTGCTTTAACACATTGACTCCTTTATCACAAGTTTAGCACATTCCCACTGGTCCAGCACCTTTTTTGATTGTTTAGCAAGAACGGGACTTACCAGGCATATTAACAATTGTGTCCTTGCTGTGACTGGGTTGATCTTCGGTTTCTCCTTCCTTGAAGTTTCCTATTTCTCCATAGTATAGTGCAATTCCCAGCTGCATTATGCGTATGAACATAGGGAGTTGTTGATCAGTGAGAGAAAGTTTTAAACTTTCAACCAGTGTGTGAATCTAAATGGAAGAACATAAGACCCGGAAATCAAACAAAGTAATGCAGAGCATCCAAGTCCTCAAACAGTGGAAAGGTTAAATTAACCACACAATCTATTTAAAATGTTATTTGGAAATGAACGAAGATGTCATTCTTTACTTAGCAGCTCTCAAAGGACTTAAAAAAAAAAAACAAGGATTTAAAGCAGCAATCTCCCATAGAAACATGGAATCGCTTCACTTTCCATTTTACCATCTACTGAATAACCTGCAAGCCTCTTTGATCCTTGGCTTTCCTTTGTATTTAGGATAACTTTACGTCAAGCATTTACTGGATTAGACACAAGCCTTTACTGTTGGGAGGATATTACATGAAACCACCACCTTTGCTGTGAATCGGTCCTTCTTTCCCTGAGCCTGCCACCCCTAGCTTCAGAGCAGGAACTCTTGTTCTACCACTTCTTTCTCTGCAAAATACTTCCCTCCTGTACTTTGTTGAAATCTTGTATATATCCAAAAGTTGATATAATCTCCTCCCTGCACATAAGGTGCTTTAGTCTTTTTTCCCAGTTCTATGCTGTAGACCAGGAGTGCTCAACTTCAGTCATCAAGCACTCATCCCTTCCCCCCCAAACAGGATATCCCTGCTTCAGCACAGGTGGCTCAATCAGTGGCTCATGGTTCTGAAGCAGGGATATCCTGAAAACCTTACCTGTTGGAAGGGGTTGAGGACTGAAGTTGACCACCTCTGGTGTAGACCATGTACCATTTTAGTAGACCTTCTTTGCACCATCTCCAATTTATTTATGTCCTTCCGCATGATACGGTCCCTAGAACTGATCATTGTAATCTAGATGAGCTATTACCTATATTACCAATGATCTATCATGTGACACCACTACACCTATATTTCTGCTGCAAATATCTCTCCCTATACAACTTTGCATCCTGCTGGTTTTCCTCCATTGCTCACCTACGTTCAAGTCAGCTGAATTAATAACTCCCAGGCCCCTTTCCCCTGTAGTAGTTGACATTCTAGTGCCATAAATCCTTTATTAACCAATCTACCTAGAACATTAGTCATTCTGTTTACCTATCTAGTGTCTATCATGCTTTATATCTTTGTGTCATTTGCAAAAAGGAATACTTTCCCTTCCAGACCATCCACAAGAGCACGAAGGACATTAAACGAATGTCTTATCCATTCAACCATTTTAGAATCAAAACCGAAGTATTACAACTTGTATATCAGTCGTCTAGGTTGTATAGTCTCAAAGGCCGTGGTACAGTCTCAAAGGCCTCACTAAACTCACGATGCTCTACCATGGTCTTTTACATGAGTTACCCGGCTCAAAAAAACAAAACAATTAGGTTTGTTTGACATGATCTCGCCACAGCAAATCAATGCTACCTGGGATCTTGGAAGTTGCTGGACTTTAGAAAGTGAACAATTCTTTCTATCCGCAGCGTTTCCACTCGTTTCCCCACTACAGACGTCCTGGCCTGCAGTTTCTTGCCTCTTCCCCAATTACACTTTTTGGGACGTGGGACAACACTTGGCTCTTTCCACTTCACCTGGAACTAGTGACTGGTTAAATAGTTCCGTTAATAGTTAACATGAGGGGAGTTCCCAGCACTCCAAAAAATTATACGATGGCAACAATGATTGTCAGAAAAATTTAATATTTTATAGTTTGAAATTTCATATAACAGACATCCATATGTACACACAGACAATAATGTGAGTTAAATATCAAAATAAAGAAATGCAAAAAATTGCAACAGGTGCCACAGGATACATACAGCGGATATATATCTCAGTCTGTCCTGCACATACTATTGATTGATTCAAGAGATTTACATTGATACACCACTTACATAGGATTTTAGTAGCACCCCGTCAGGACTTTGTTCCTATTTTTCTCTTACGGTTCAGTGAGCATGAACATCTCTCAGGTTCTGCTTTCATGACCATGATTTATTCATAGCATTAAATCAATACTATTATCCATTTCCCATAATTGTGCGTTTCTTTATAAAGTGACTAATCACTTACCTTAATGACGGACGGCATTTTAGAGTTCAGGCTGTCATATGTGAAGTGCAGGCGAGTTCGGAAGGAGCACTTGTACAGCAATGGGTCTTGGTAAAATTCAATTTTCCCACTTGCATTTCTCTTGTCAAGGCAAACCGTACAGTCCGAAAAGTTAATCACTTTCCTGAGAACCAGCTCAGTTGCTGAAAAAAATTTAACAAAATGGTGACTAAACAAAATCCATGGTAACAGCAGCATAGCAGTCACCCATAGAAAGATGCATTCTGCTGAGAGAGATTCTCTGCAAAATCTAACATTTTATCACTGGAAAAGAAATTCAAGCAAAACCCTTAAAGATAGAGCAGAATTAGGCCACAACAGAAGCTAATGTCAATAAATACTCTCAAAATAAAGATGACTAGCTGAAATGGGCAGGGAAAGATCTGTATAATGTTATATATATATATATATATATATATATATATATATATATATATATATATATATATATATATATATATATATATATATATATATATCTCTTAAATATAACCTGGAACATACTTTAAAATGAGATGTGCGTTACGTTGTATTTTTCCTGGTATAAACAGATTTTAAAGATTCAAATTCTATTTGGACTGGTTCCACCCCAGACAAGTGCCAACCTCGCCACCTGTACTAGTGTATCAACTCGGTTCTATAGTGTGGCACAAGCAAATCTGCAGATATCAGACAAGGTCAAAGCAAAACCAAAGTCCTTTACAAATCGTGGGACAACAAACGTATCTTTTCTGCATCAATTATTGTAAGCAAATAACGAGCTGAAAAGGGTGTTCGGAATCAGAAATGGGTGTGTCAGGGGAGTGATCTAACAAGCTGCTTTCGTATTGGATTTCACACATTTTTATGGTAAAATGTATAATGTCCGTATAAGCCAACCCTAAATACCCTTTTCAAGGAGTACTTTGGTTAAAACTGAAATATAAATTATTGTTACTTGCGTGAAATTAGGGGATCATGGGTATAATTAAATTCACGTCTTAATAAAAATATTCTGAATGAAAGAGTAGGACACCATTAAAGTCAATAACACTAGTGATTCTAGAAGATAGATGATATTCCAACAAATGAGCACCAAAGGAGGACCCACTCGAGATGCAAGTAATTGAAATGCATGCCAGTTGTGTCTACTCACCAGAGATATCCATGAATGCTCGGTCCCAAAACTCATCTACAGTGTAACATTCCGCACAGGTGATATTGACGGATAGAACTATATCATCTTCAACATACTTTAAGATTAGGTTGTTCACCACAATGTTGACATTATTGACAACGCGTCTAATTAAACTCTGGACGTAACCTGCAAGACAGCAAGTACGGTATAGTTAAGTTGGTTCTGTTTATTCAACATTAAAACCCCATTCATCAAGAACCAAAACAAACCACATTTTATAGGACATGCTACTTTGTTATTTTCTTTAATACTCATGCATGCGAGACCACATCTGATCTTTTATTTGCTACGATTAATTACACTGGTCTACTTCAGGGAAAATGTAAATAGGCCGTCTGTAACCAATAATACATTTATGTTTTTCATATATGCATACAACAGTGGTATTGTTGCTTGTTACGTACACAGAACTCATATACAAATATTTGAGTAATTCATATTCACTGACCACCCTTCTGAGGCTGCTTGTTTCATGACAATAACATTTTCAGGCACTACATTAGGGTGACTAATAAAAAATAAAAATAGTGTATTTAAATATCATTTTTTCAAAGATAGTTTGCTAGCTTGATAAAAATTAATCCTGAAAAGGAGCGCCTTCCCCCCTCCCCCCCCCCCACACTCTTACTACCAGCTTGGTAGTTTAAAACAAGAAAGGCAGATTAAGGGTTAAGTGAGAATTCTGCTTTTAAGGGGATTAAAAACAAACACAAATAATTTCCAAAGAAACAAAAAAGTTCAAGTTTAGGTATACTTTGAGCAGCTGTTCTATGCTAAACTTTTTGTTGTTATTGTTGCTTTTGTGCCCATATTTTCAACCCGGTGATCAGACTGCACCTTGGCAATTTGGGCAATAGGTAAAGGTTACATTTTTGGCAAAAATTGTAAAGAAGTACATGAAATAGAAAGACTATCCCCAAATGACAACCTGTGTGGTGGGTAAAGGATTGGAGTAGCAAAAATGTCTGAACAGACTTCTCCCAAAAATGATACTGCATGTTCGATGCTCTTAAATCCTCCCTTTAAAATCAGTGATGTGAAGTTAGATAGTTTATTTGTTGGCTTTCTAGCATCAGAAAAAATAATTCGGAGGCGCTTTTCAGTTGTCTTGGACAACATTATGGTCAAGGTGGCTCTCAAACCTCCATACATGTGCTGCATGCAGGTAAGTGGGAAGTGGGGGTGCACGCACCCCCCCACATGCTCCCTTCTCACCATGCTTTCCCCCCACATTCTCCATGCTCTCCTACACATGCTCCCTCCTCACCATACTCTCCACTCACCCTTATTGTCTCTTACTGCCCATCCCTCACCATAATCTACCCCCACTCCACAGGGGCTTGCCTGAGGATTAGGACATTATGTGTTGACTAAATTCTGGTTAGGCCTAGCTTCCATTGTAAGACCGCTGGGGTAGCCCCTTCAGGCAGGGTTTTTAGGGTGCCAAGGCAGAGCCTAGAGTGGGAAGCACCGAGGCAGAGTGTGTGCTGCTGACCAGGCAGAACGGGCTCCTAATCAGTCAGGGCCCTGCTGCACATATGGTAATATCGCGTGTGTGCATGTAATATTATATATGTAATACAGACACACGTACCCTTATACACTTTTGGATACCCGACATCCAAAACCTATGCCTAACTAGGTGTACTTTATAGGAACAAATCCTCCCTAAGTCTGCAGGTCAGAAAGCGTATCGCACAGCAGATGTCACTGCTATATGGGGGTATAGTATATGGCACAGCACCCCAAACTCACCTTAGCAAACTTGATACCCTCTACAATTCAATATGCCGTTTTGTTCTCTAATGCAACTACAACACACATCACTGCGAAATGCTCAAAGAACTAGATTGGTCATCACTTGAGTCTATGCGCAAAGTTCATCTTTCCTGTCTTACCTTCAAATACTTTCTGGGCAAGCTGCCCACCTATCTGAACAAGCTCCTCACCCCTACCACATGCAGAACGTATCATCTGAGATCTGACTCCAAAAGACTGTTCATGTCCCAAGGTTCAGCAAAGAATCCGGCCGCTCCTCCTCTTATCGTGCATCACAAAACTGGAACAATCTGCTGGAGACTCTCACAGCCACCACCAGTCTAAGTTCTTTCAAAACTAAAACTGTCTCACATTTTGATCTGGACTTTAACTGTTACATAAGCCTAAAACATATATTATATTTAACTGCGCATGCAATGTCTTTTATATAATTTATAACCCTGTTCACTTAATGTAACTACGTATTTGTAACCATGTATTTGTCATCATACCTCTATGCCCAGGAGTTTCTTGAGATCGAGAGGTACCTATCAATGTATCACTTCCTGGTAAAACATTTGATCAATAAAGGAAATAAATAGAGAACAGAAGACCACCATACTCTCTAGATGTAATAGAGTAATAAAAATAAAATCAGTTTAATCCATCCAAAAAGTTAAACTAATGCAACGTTTCAAACCACACCGCCTTTGTCTAGCACATGTGTGGTAGTCTTCTCTATCATTTTGGAACTGTTGAGGTTCCCCGATTCGGCTGCTGGCACCACACGAAGACTAGTAATGACATGATATTATTATTTGAGATTTTTGTATGCTTTAGAGCAGGGGTGCTCAAACCTTTTGCCCTGCGCCCCACTGCCTGCTCTCCCCCTGTGCTCGCGCCCTCCCCTTACCTTTTCTGAAGCGTCAAATGACGCAGGGGGTCATGTAACATCACCCGCGGAGTCATTTGATGATGAAGACGCCCAAGTCAAGGTAAGTGAAGTTACAGAGGCCTCGCGTGGACCCCGGCATTTCATTTAAATGCCTTAGGGAAGAGTGCAGGGCCTCTGTAACCGCCGCGCCCCCCAGAAAACTTTTAAAATTCATACAAAAGCAATTGACAAGCATTAATATGGAGACTTTCCTGCCATGCAGTATAATGATGAAGACATAGGTTCAACGTTACAGGCCCCACAAATCCTTTTTCAAATCCACTTTGAGGACTTGAAAAGGTTGTCCTCATGTTTTTGTCATACTTACATGTTGTACGCTCCTCTGCATGGTAGGTTTACAAATACGCTATTTCAGAAATTGCAGAACAGAGTGCACCCCATGTTGTCAGATTCGGGGTACACATGTGTATGTCTGTAAAGCACCCCAATCAAAGTCGTTCCAGCAAACCTGGCTGCAGGACAAACTGGTAGTATAAATGCAGTACTTATTTTAAGGGGGATAAAATAATGAAGCTCACCAACCTTACAGTACCTTGCATTCAGGTCAGAAATAAAATCAGTACATACCACAACTAAATTCATATTTTCTTTATATTTGAAAGTACTGTATTACATTTTCCATATATTTAACAAAATACAGCGAATATACATTGACATCTTTGAGCCAGAATCCTATAGTAACTATATAGCCCATTGCCATCTCCACATCATGACCAATACTTGTGTTAAAATAAAAGTTCTAAGTGAACTAATTAATGAAGAACTTTTTCTTCATCCAATTATGAGACAAACAAATGTATCTGCTATTGTAGAAGTTGTCTGTCATCTTACACCTAATCCATAGGGAAGAAGCCCATTTATATCTGCTTAACTGTAAGATGGTTAGAAAAACAAACGCACACATTCTCAGTAAAGTGTAAATAGCTCATCAGTGAAATACAGGAAAGAAATGTTATACTACCGATGTTCAAATTTTCCTGTATACGGAAAGTATTAAGCACTATTAGCTGGTGCAATTATTATATAGAAATAAACAGACAACTGCACTTTAACAGATGTACCGTAGTGCTGACCTTCCTCTAGGTAGTTAAGAAAATATTTTGCCTGTACAACGTCTTGTGACTTTTGTTTGACAAAGTTATCAAGATTAACCTCTTTATTCTCCGGAGAGCTTGGGCTGCATTGTCTAGTTATATTTCCAACATCTCTGTGGCAGTGAAGGGTTTAAAGGTGCATTTAAGACATGACCAAATCAGACTCGTGTCAGTAATATGTTTAATGGGTTAAACACAAGGTCATTGCTGCCTTCTATAAAAAGAAAACTAGACAGGGATTTTTTTTAAATATTTGCAAAACGTTATTCTGGCAATATGGAAGAAAAGAAAATATATAGCTTCTGTGTTCAAAGAAATATATTCCCTATAAGTTACTCATTATTATATTTACACATCTATGCTCATGCAAATACCATGACGAATGTGATAATAAAAAACACACATACAAATACATATATATAACATCACGTGATAAAACGGTCAAGAATTAAACAGCAAAAAAATTATGTATTTTAGTCCATATAACAAATGGAGGAATATGCTGAATTCATCCGGCAGTCAATTTGCCTGGAGTGCTGTTTAGCTTCAAAAACAGAGGGAGTCCACTTAAAGGGTAAAAATGCTTTTAAGTACATACTTCTGTCCCAGTGTCAACTACTAACAGCTTCCCAATGCTTTTCATTAGTGTCATGTACTGCACACCTGTGAGCACATGACCTACACATACAGGACAAGGGTTACTACACAGCTATCAGGTCCACTTCTTATTCATTTGATGGGACCTTTATGAAGGTGATCTCCCCTCAATCCATACCAATATACCATCTGTCATGGACAGCACACTTGTGAGTACATGATTTAGATATGCAACCAGGGTTAATACACAAGGCTAAACTAGCCAACTTGCCTTTCTCCTGCGTTAGGTACTTTAAATTAATTAATATTTACCCCTTACTCTATTGTAATCAATCATATCTATACGCTGCCACCAACCAAGAAATATCAAATAAAATTATGTGCAGAGTCTAAGGTCCTTGTTTATTAAAGAAAAAACTATGCACAGAACACACAAATCTGTTGTAGCAAAATGTGTACAAAAATGTACTTTACTCTCTTTAATCTTGTCTGTAACGGTTACATACGCCTATAATATATACAGCTAAACCCCGTTATAGCACGGTCCTCGGGGGCCACCCGATCCGACCGCACTAGAACCGGGGTCGCGCTAATTTTTTTTAAAAATGTCCGCCGCGCGCCTGATCGGGCGGGAGGGAGTAAGGAGGGAAGGAAGGAAGAGGTGGCCGGAAGCCCTACACGTCCCCTAGCAACGGCGAGTCCATCCGCAACCTGCTCCTTACCTCCCACCACCGGCATCCATTTCCTCCCCCCGAGGCCTCCACACCTACCGGCCCTCCGCGGCATAGCCGACGCGGCCCTCCGAGTCCCAGCCTGCTCCTCACTCACCCCCCCCCTCCTCCCGACAACCCCCCCCCCTCCTCCCGACACCCCCCCGGTGCTGTGAGCAGTGTGCAGTGAGTGTGTGTGCAGTGTGTGCAGCGTAGAGTGTGTGCAGCGTAGAGTGTGCGCAGCGTAGAGTGTGCGCAGCGTAGAGTGTGCGCAGCGTAGAGTGTGCGCAGCGTAGAGTGTGCGCAGCGTAGAGTGTGCAGTGAGAGTGTGTGCAGTGAGAGTGTGTGCAGTGAGTGTGTGCAGTGTGCAGTGAGAGTGAGTGCTGGGAGTGTGTGCAGTAAGAGTGTGTGCAGTAAGAGTGTGTGCAGTGAGTGTGTGCAGTAAGAGTGTGCAGTAAGAGTGTGTGCAGTGAGTGTGTGCAGTGTAGAGTGTGTGTGCAGTGTAGAGTGTGTGCAGTGTACAGTGTGCAGTGAGAGTGTGTGCAGTGAGTGCTGGGAGTGTGTGCAGTGAGTGTGTGCAGTGAGTGTGTGCAGTGAGTGTGTGCAGTGAGAGTGTGTGCAGTGAGAGTGTGTGCAGTGAGAGTGTGTGCAGTGAGAGTGTGTGCAGTGAGAGTGTGTGCAGTGAGTGCTGGGAGTGTGTGCAGTGAGAGTGTGTGCAGTGAGAGTGTGTAGTGAGAGTGTGTGCAGTGTGTGCTGGGAGTGTGTGCAGTGTGTGCTGGGAGTGTGTGCAGTGTGTGCTGGGAGTGTGTGCAGTGCAGTGTGTGCAGTGCAGTGTGTGCAGTGCAGTGTGTGCAGTGCAGTGTGTGCAGTGCAGTGTGCGCAGTGCAGTGTGCGCAGTGTAGAGTGTGTGCAGTGTACAGTGTGCAGTGAGAGTGTGTGCAGTGAGTGCTGGGAGTGTGTGCAGTGAGTGCTGGGAGTGTGTGCAGTGAGTGCTGGGAGTGTGTGCTGGGAGTGTGTGCAGTGTGCAGTGAGAGTGTGTGCAGTGAGAGTGTGTGCAGTGAGAGTGTGTGCAGTGTGCAGTGTGCAGTGAGAGTGAGTGCTGGGAGTGTGTGCAGTGTGCTGTGAGCAGTGTGCTGTGAGCAGTGAGTGTGCAGTGTAGAGTGTGTGCAGTGTAGAGTGTGTGCAGTGTAGAGTGTGTGCAGTGTAGAGTGTGCAGTGAGAGTGTGTGCAGTGAGAGTGTGTGCAGTGAGTGCTGGGAGTGTGTGCAGTGTGCAGTGAGAGTGAGTGCTGGGAGTGTGTGCAGTAAGAGTGTGTGCAGTGAGTGTGTGCAGTAAGAGTGTGTGCAGTGAGTGTGTGCAGTGTAGAGTGTGTGCAGTGTAGAGTGTGTGCAGTGTAGAGTGTGTGCAGTGTAGAGTGTGTGCAGTGTAGAGTGTGTGCAGTGTAGAGTGTGTGCAGTGTAGAGTGTGTGCAGTGTAGAGTGTGTGCAGTGTACAGTGTGCAGTGAGAGTGTGTGCAGTGAATGCTGGGAGTGTGTGCAGTGAGTGTGTGCAGTGAGTGCAGTGAGTGTGTGCAGTGAGTGTGTGCAGTGAGTGTGTGCAGTGTAGAGTGTGCAGTGAGAGTGTGTGCAGTGAGTGCTGGGAGTGTGTGCAGTGAGTGTGTGCAGTGAGTGTGTGCAGTGAGTGCAGTGAGTGTGTGCAGTGAGTGTGTGCAGTGAGTGCAGTGAGTGTGTGCAGTGAGTGTGTGCAGTGAGTGTGTGCAGTGAGTGTGTGCAGTGAGTGTGCAGTGAGTGTGCAGTTTTGAGTGTGTGCAGTGAGAGTGTGTGCAGTGAGTGCTGGGAGTGTGTGCAGTGTGCAGTGAGAGTGAGTGCTGGGAGTGTGTGCATTAAGAGTGTGTGCAGTGAGTGTGTGCAGTAAGAGTGTGTGCAGTGAGTGTGTGCAGTGTAGAGTGTGTGCAGTGTACAGTGTGCAGTGAGAGTGTGTGCAGTGAGTGCTGGGAGTGTGTGCAGTGAGTGTGTGCAGTGAGTGCAGTGAGTGTGTGCAGTGAGTGTGTGCAGTGAGTGTGTGCAGTGAGTGTGTGCAGTGAGTGTGTGCAGTGAGAGTGTGTGCAGTGAGTGCTGGGAGTGTGTGCAGTGAGAGTGTGTGCAGTGAGAGTGTGTGCAGTGTGTGCTGGGAGTGTGTGCAGTGTGTGCTGGGAGTGTGTGCAGTGTGTGCTGGGAGTGTGTGCAGTGTGTGCTGGGAGTGTGTGCAGTGTGTGCAGTGCAGTGTGCGCAGTGCAGTGTGCGCAGTGCAGTGTGCGCCACACTGCACAGTGTAGTGTGTGTGCAGTGTACAGTGTGCAGTGAGAGTGTGTGCAGTGAGTGCTGGGAGTGTGTGCAGTGAGTGCTGGGAGTGTGTGCAGTGAGTGCTGGGAGTGTGTGCTGGGAGTGTGTGCAGTGTGCAGTGAGAGTGTGTGCAGTGAGAGTGTGTGCAGTGAGAGTGTGTGCAGTGTGCAGTGAGAGTGAGTGCTGGGAGTGTGTGCAGTGTGCAGTGAGAGTGAGTGCTGGGAGTGTGTGCAGTGTGCTGGGAGTGTGTGCAGTGTGCTGTGAGCAGTGTGCTGTGAGCAGTGTGCAGTGAGTGTGCAGTGTGCAGTGTGTGCAGTGTAGAGTGTGTGCAGTGTAGAGTGTGTGCAGTGTAGAGTGTGTGCAGTGTAGAGTGTGCAGTGAGAGTGTGTGCAGTGATAGTGTGTGCAGTGAGAGTGTGTGCAGTGAGTGCTGGGAGTGTGTGCAGTGTGCAGTGAGAGTGAGTGCTGGGAGTGTGTGCAGTAAGAGTGTGTGCAGTGTAGAGTGTGTGCAGTGAGTGTGTGCAGTGTAGAGTGTGTGCAGTGTAGTGTGTGCAGTGTAAAGTGTGTGCAGTGTACAGTGTGCAGTGAGAGTGTGTGCAGTGAGTGCTGGGAGTGTGTGCAGTGAGTGCAGTGAGTGTGTGCAGTGAGTGTGTGCAGTGAGTGTGTGCAGTGTAGAGTGTGTGCAGTGTAGAGTGTGTGCAGTGTAGAGTGTGTGCAGTGTAGAGTGTGTGCAGTGTAGAGTGTGTGCAGTGTAGAGTGTGTGCAGTGTAGAGTGTGTGCAGTGAGAGTGTGTGCAGTGAGTGCTGGGAGTGTGTGCAGTGAGTGCTGGGAGTGTGTGCAGTGAGTGTGTGCAGTGAGTGCAGTGAGTGCAGTGAGTGTGTGCAGTGAGTGTGCAGTGAGTGTGCAGTGAGTGTGCAGTGAGTGTGCAGTGTAGAGTGTGTGCAGTGTAGAGTGTGTGCAGTGTAGAGTGTGCAGTGAGAGTGTGCAGTGAGAGTGTGTGTGCAGTGAGAGTGTGTGCAGTGAGAGTGTGTGCAGTGAGTGCTGGGAGTGTGTGCAGTGTGCAGTGGGAGTGAGTGCTGGGAGTGTGTGCAGTAAGAGTGTGTGCAGTGAGTGTGTGCAGTAAGAGTGTGTGCAGTGAGTGTGTGCATTAAGAGTGTGTGCAGTGTACAGTGTGCAGTGAGAGTGTGTGCAGTGAGTGCTGGGAGTGTGTGCAGTGAGTGTGTGCAGTGAGTGCAGTGAGTGTGTGCAGTGAGTGTGTGCAGTGAGTGCAGTGAGTGTGTGCAGTGAGTGTGTGCAGTGAGTGTGTGCAGTGAGTGTGTGCAGTGAGTGTGTGCAGTGAGTGTGTGCAGTGAGAGTGTGTGCAGTGAGAGTGTGTGCAGTGAGAGTGTGTGCAGTGAGTGCTGGGAGTGTGTGCAGTGAGAGTGTGTGCAGTGAGAGTGTGTGCAGTGTGTGCTGGGAGTGTGTGCAGTGTGTGCTGGGAGTGTGTGCAGTGTGTGCTGGGAGTGTGTGCAGTGTGTGCTGGGAGTGTGTGCAGTGTGTGCTGGGAGTGTGTGCAGTGTGTGCTGGGAGTGTGTGCAGTGTGTGCTGGGAGTGTGTGCAGTGTGTGCAGTGTGTGCAGTGTGTGCAGTGCAGTGTGTGCAGCACAGTGTGTGCAGTGCAGTGCGCGCAGTGCAGTGCGCGCAGTGCAGTGTGCGCAGTGCAGAGTGTGCGCAGTGTAGAGTGTGTGCAGTGTACAGTGTGCAGTGAGTGTGTGCAGTGAGTGCTGGGAGTGTGTGCAGTGAGTGCTGGGAGTGTGTGCAGTGAGTGCTGGGAGTGTGTGCTGGGAGTGTGTGCAGTGTGCAGTGAGAGTGTGTGCAGTAAGAGTGTGTGCAGTGAGAGTGTGTGCAGTGAGAGTGTGTGCAGTGAGTGTGTGCAGTGAGAGTGTGTGCAGTGAGAGTGTGTGCAGTGTGCAGTGAGAGTGAGTGCTGGGAGTGTGTGCAGTGTGCAGTGAGAGTGAGTGCTGGGAGTGTGTGCAGTGTGCTGTGAGCAGTGTGCTGTGAGCAGTGTGCTGTGAGCAGTGTGCTGTGAGCAGTGTGCAGTGAGCAGTGAGCAGTGTGCAGTGAGTGTGCAGTGAGTGTGCAGTGTACAGTGTGTGCAGTGTAGTGTGTGTGCAGTGAGAGTGTGTGCAGTGAGAGTGTGTGCAGTGAGAGTGTGTGCAGTGAGAGTGTGTGCAGTGAGAGTGTGTGCAGTGAGTGCTGGGAGTGTGTGCAGTGTGCAGTGAGAGTGAGTGCTGGGAGTGTGTGCAGTAAGAGTGTGTGCAGTGAGTGTGTGCAGTAAGAGTGTGTGCAGTAAGAGTGTGTGCAGTGTAGAGTGTGTGCAGTGTACAGTGTGCAGTGAGAGTGTGTGCAGTGAGTGCTGGGAGTGTGTGCAGTGAGTGTGTGCAGTGAGTGCAGTGAGTGTGTGCAGTGAGTGTGTGCAGTGAGTGTGCAGTGAGTGTGCAGTGTAGAGTGTGTGCAGTGTAGAGTGTGTGCAGTGTAGAGTGTGTGCAGTGTAGTGTGCAGTGAGAGTGTGTGCAGTGTAGTGTGCAGTGAGAGTGTGTGCAGTGAGAGTGTGTGCAGTGAGTGCTGGGAGTGTGTGCAGTGTGCAGTGAGAGTGAGTGCTGGGAGTGTGTGCAGCAAGAGTGTGTGCAGTGAGTGTGTGCAGTGTAGAGTGTGTGCAGTGTACAGTGTGCAGTGAGAGTGTGTGCAGTGAGTGCTGGGAGTGTGTGCAGTGAGTGCAGTGTGTGCAGTGAGTGCAGTGAGTGCAGTGTGTGCAGTGAGTGCAGTGTGTGCAGTGAGTGCAGTGTGTGCAGTGAGTGCAGTGTGTGCAGTGAGTGTGTGCAGTGAGAGTGTGTGCAGTGAGAGTGTGTGCAGTGAGAGTGTGTGCAGTGAGAGTGTGTGCAGTGAGAGTGTGTGCAGTGAGAGTGTGTGCAGTGAGAGTGTGTGCAGTGAGAGTGTGTGCAGTGAGAGTGTGTGCAAAAAAATTGAGAAAAAAATGTAAATTTTTTTTTTTTTTTTAAACGGGAGCCACGTGAAAATTGCGTTATAACAGGTCGCGCTATAACGGGGTTCAGCTGTATTATCTTTAACTGTGCATGCAATGTCTTGTATATAATGTATAAACCTGCTCACTTAATGTAACTATGTTTTTGTAACCATGTATTTGTCATCATTACTCTATGCCCAGGACATACTTGAAAACGAGAGGTAACTCTCAATGTATTACTTCCTGGTAAAACATTTTATAAATATAAAATATAAGAATGTCACTATGTAAAGTAATATATCCCCAAAGAAACCTTTCAAGGCACTCTACTCTCACATGACCATGTAAGCAGTGGTATTGTCCATTTAACACTATTATTGTATCCTACCACATTTATATATTGTTGCACTATGTATGCATTTCTTTTTATATTCCATACATGAACTTGTGCTTCCCGAACACCATATTTGGGAATATGGAACATTGAGACCAATTTTTAAGTCATGTTGTTCTAAACCCACTGACATATTTGAATGGCATCTGCTTGGTCCATTGGTGAGAATGACTATTCTTATTTTCTTTTAGGGTTTTTTTTTTTTTTTGTGCTTTATTCCTTTTATGGATTGTACCATTATTGTTGAAAATAATTATTTTTTATTACTTAAATCTACCTGCATGTATATTTGATTCGGTTTCTTCTTTTTTCTTTGGCACAGTTGTCTGTATGCCTGATATTACAATGTACTTATTTTGGTCCATCTTTGCTCTGTCCATTAATAGTTTGTTAGACCATTTTTTTCTTTTTACTCTTGGTCTGTTGCAAACCTTTTTCACCACTAGGGGATAACCTTTTTGGAGTCTATGGGACTCCTACAAACCCGGGCCGCGGTTTTACACATCTTTGTTGGC
This sequence comes from Ascaphus truei, assembly GCF_040206685.1. NCBI lineage: Eukaryota > Metazoa > Chordata > Amphibia > Anura > Ascaphidae > Ascaphus > Ascaphus truei. Next base: position 66,256,387 of record NC_134484.1, read on the forward strand.
TTTCACTCTGGAGGTATATATACACTAGTTTATTGCACTGTATTCTTATCTTGATAAAGGTCCGTGTTTTCAGTAACTCGTTACAATTTTTCAATTAATTGTAAATTTCATTGTACAATTAATCCAAGACCTGAAAGGGCCTGTTACCTTCCATCATTTACATGCATACATAGGCATCCCCTTATTCTGAAGTTGGAGCTGACAAGTTTGACAATAATAACCCTACCTGCCCTCACCCCCCTATTCATAATCCTTACAGAAACGTAAATAACAAAAAATGTCAGGCTTTCAAAAAAACTTTAAACTTGTCTACTTTTTTAAACCCCATTTCAAACATCTAATAATAATAATATGTTTTTGTATAGCGCTGCTAGTTTAACGTAGCGCTTTACAGAGACATTTTGCAGGCACAGGTCCCTGCCCTGTGGAGCTTACAATCTATTTTTTTTTGGTGCCTGAGGCACAGGGAGATAAAGTGACTTGCCCAAGGTCACAAGGAGCCGACACCGGGAATTGAACCAGGCTCCCCTGCTTCAAACTCAGTGCCAGTCAGTGTCGTTACTCACTGAACCACTCCCTCTAGTTTAATTCTATAAACCCTTTGGGTTCCCTGAGATGCAGCCACCACCTCATGGGGTCTGGCTCAGTGACACCGTGGCTACATCATAAAATGCCCACTTATCTCTCTAGGGGGTGATCGCCTCCTGCACAGGATTAGATTGACAATGAAGTGGAACGGAAGAACTCCTCCCCTTCCGTCATCCGTGAAAGAGCGATCATGTGACTGCGGCCCCTCTGGCACTCAAGAGGGGTTAAACCTATCACTGCCATTATTTAATTTGGGTATGAACTGGCACTGCACCTTTAAAATGAGGGGTCCCTGTTACATGAGAGGGGGGGGCGATATTTTTGAAATCCACTTTTTTTCCATCGTCTTACTTAAACAGTAATACTACATAAAGGGACATTTTTGCCGTTCTGATTTCTTTGGATATCAAAATTTATTTATAGGGTCATAACACTAAAATAATTTTTTAATAACTTGTACATGATCAGGAAGCTTTTAAAAGCTCACTCCATTTCACCTCCACACTCATGGGAACCTCCATACAGTTTGATTGTGACAAATCTAATACAGAGTGCTTTTCCTGGTAATGTACAGGTTAATAAGAGCTTCAATCAGACTTAGAACTATGCAACTAATTTTGACAGATTTATTATAAATCATTCTTCCTGGTAATGTACAGGTTATTAAGAATTTATTTTAGTATTAAGACCCTTGAGATGTGGTCTGCCTTGAAGGGGAACAATGGCTTACAACACTTTGGCCAAAGGTTTAAACTCAAAGACCATTTTATTCAAACAATATCTATATATATATATATCTATATATATATAGATATATATATATATAGGCACTGTACCGTACCATGTATCTGTGTTAATGGATGTAGCACTGAGCTCTGTCTGTGTTTCATGTTCTGTCTCTGGTTTTAAATATATATTGCCATGCTCAGTAGCACTCCTCTTTGACACCTATACGCATATATGTGTTCACTTGACAGCTTGCCCACCCTGTCTCTGTTAGAGCACACAGAGATGTCACAAACAGGATCAAACCCATCCCCTTCCATGTCTTGGCCTCTCAGCTAACTGTAAACAAAATATATAAAGAAAAGGCTGTTAATCACATACATGTTTAATTAATTAAAACAAACTGTCATTTTGTCCTAGGGGGGATAATAATAATAATAATAGCATGCTCTTGTATAGCGCTGCTAGTTGCACATAGCGCTTTACAAAGACATTTTGCAGGCACAGGTCCCTGCCCCGTGGAGCTTACAATCTGTGTTTTTTGGTGCCTGAGGCACAGGGAGATAAAGTGACTTTCCCAAGGTCACAAGGAGCCGACACCAGGAATTGAACCAGGCTCCCTTGCTTCAAACTCTCAGTGCCAGTCAGTGTCGCTACTCACTGAAAGGATGGCACCTTTAACCAACAAGATACATTAAGTGGAGAAAATCCAGGCACTGCCTGTTCCCAAGTGCCTTCTCCACCCGTAATCATCCCCCTACATAAAGGGTGGGCAAGTCCAGTCTTTGACTGAGCCACCTGCGCGGACGCTGGGATATCCTGAAAACCTGACCTGTTGGGAGGGAATTGAGGACGGGTGTTGAGCACCCCTGATCTAGAACATGGCTTAGTAAAAGTACTAATACATATAACATGGTCATTTATCAAAAATGTATATTCTGTTTTGTGCAGCGAAGTTAGTATACAGAGGACGCTCTTGGTAATTGTTATCATTAAAGCAACCTTTTTTATACCAGTCAAATAACGCATTGGTAAAATAATTCATTACTTTATTATAGAAGTAACAAAAAAATTGCATATTGTTCTTATTTATTTAGGCAACTGTGGCACTTTTGGAGTTAGACATTGAAATTAAAATGGAAAGGATTGGTGCACAGCGATGTTAGAATTTTTACACACAAAAATGCCCCCCCCCCCTTTCCACTGTAAGTCCCCCCTCCCTTCCAGCGCCCCCCAAAACAAGATATATTTGGCAAAATGTAGCAACCACTAAAATCTTCTTGCTGGACTATTACTAATCGCAAACAGTACAACTTTGACTCAAGTACCAGTGCTACAATTCCTGTCCAAAATATAAACCGTGATTTAAGAAGTGCCGTGGGTTTTATTCTCCAATTCTCTCCAACTCGGTTTTAGTTTTTCCCCTACGGATGACTATTGCAACGGGTGGAAGAAAAAAAAAAGTCAGAAAGAAAATTTATGAGCAAACCTGGTCCCCACAGCTGCAGTTTCTGTTTCCCCGTCTCACTTGTAAACGATAGCTACTCTGTAGGTCAGTTCTACTGTGGGATACGCAGACTTGCAGGTGAGGGAGGACATATACATGCACATTTAGGATGGTAGGTTCCTCTTCAAACCAGGTTAGCACGTAACCTAAACCTTTATGCTGATATGGGTTTATTTTATTTTTACAAAGTTAGTGCTAGTAGTATATAGGTGGTAAACAAATTAAGCAATAGTTAAAAATGATATTGTAATCATTGATTTAAACTGCACTGAAAGTTATAATCATCCTTATCGCACACGTTTCTCTTTGCAATTGTATATTTTTTTTTATACAGTACTCTACAGCCTGGTTACTGGCAACTGTATCATTTACACAATGTTAATTGTTGTTGTCAAAGACGTATTTCAACACGTGCATCGCAAAACCTTTTTTTCTCAAAAAACAGTAAACAAAACGGAAAAATATAATTTAAAGTTACGACTTCAAAGTAAAATGTAACAAGGCACGGCACCGGCATGCTACATAAATAAGAACACGAGAGCAGTAATATTACTGTAGGAGTGATACCAAGACTGCTGTTTTTTCGGGGACATTATGTAGACAAGTGTCCGATGTGCGATTTAGCAATTTGTAGCAAGATTCTATACAGGCATACCCCGGTTTAAGGACACTCACTTTAAGTACACTTGCGAGTAAGGACATATTTTCAATAGCTCCATCCGTAACCCCTGTGTCCGTACGCCCGCATCGCAAGTACGGACATTTATTCTGCCCTACAGACAGCCGTTGTAGTGACGTGCTGATTACCCTCGCCCAATAGCGGGAGCATGTGGGAGAGAAGCTGGTGAGGAGGGAAGAAGCTGGCATATTTTGAAAATGTATGGTACGTATGAAGTACAATGAAACCTGATCAGGCCCCTTAATGTAATACTTCTTGATGCGTACTCTAACAACTGAACACACGGGGGTCTCCTAAATCCTGGATTTGATAGCTTGATGTGCACAGGGAGCTCCCTAAAACAGGCAGTCTCTTGCTTGTCCATTTCTCTGCTTTGCAAAAGTAACCGGGCCTCCAAAAAAGTTATTTACTTGTAGCTATTTTTCACATCAGTCTCATTCCTCTATTTTTTTATGGAGGGGGACAAAATAGAAATACATGAAATGCAAAATTATTATCCGTTCCATAAACCTTCTTGCATACATAAATGATATGGACAGGTGAATCCATGTGTACATTAGTTTATCCACTTAAAATCGTATTCCCTCCTGCCATAACTCTGCTTTCCTTTATCCCTTCCCAAAAGTAACCATTCTGCACAAGCAAAGCATCGATTTCTTCAGAAAACTAGGCTAATAAAATGGTCAGATTTATGGTACACAAAATACCTCCCTAAAGACGTGTTGGCATGTATGCCGTCAGGGCCGCCAACAGAGGGGGATGGGGGGGGGAGGGGAGAGAGAGAGAGCCGGGAAATGTGTCCCGGGCCCGGTGGCTGAGGGGGGCCTGGTCAGTGCTGGAAGTTGGGTCCAGCCAGAGATCGTGTCCAACTTCTGCTTAAGGCTGCCAGGCCTCTTGGTTGCTGCCGGGCCCCAGCTCTCCGGTGTTCGTTCGTTCTCTCTCTCGTTCTCTCTCTCTCTCGCACCGGCATGACAGAGAGGTCCGGCACGGGAGAGTAAGCGAGGCCCTATTTGGGGGGGTAGTGTATGTATTTTGCGGGGGGAATTGTATGGGTATTGGAGGGGAATTGTGTGTGATTGAGGGAGCAGGATTGAGTGAGGGAGGAAATTGAGTGAAAGGGGGTGCAAGGGAGTGAGGAAGAGAGAGAGGGGTGAGGAGGGGAAGAGATAGTGAGGGAGGTGGGTAAGAGAAATACATGGGGAGAGGGGGAGGAATAGAGGAGGCGGCACGTGAGGGAGTGTGAAATGGGGGGGCTTGCAAGACTGTCAACATTGGTGAAGGGGGTATGGGGGAGGCCAGTCGAAACTCTAGTCCTAGGCCCCGGGAAATCTGTCGGCGGCCCTGTATGCCGTTACTATATATGGAATAGGAGTGTGCCTACATTTTCACAGATAAGTGTTTTTGATCAATTTATCTATTGTTATGACCCATCTGTTATTGTCATTGCATTAGGTATGTCTTGACAATTTAATACTTCAGTAACATTCACAATCAATCACTTTTTCAACAGCTTGTTGCTAGAGCCTAGGTTCCTAAATTTGTGCAGCAATTACCACAGATTATTCCAAAATAAGGACAGAGGGAAAAACAAATATGGAAAAAACATCAAAAACTAGTTTCCAAAACGACTGAAAAACAAGGACATGCGTTCAGACATCAAGAGGACGCTGAATGCTGTGTTACCACATGTAAACCAAGCATTATAGTGCATTCCAAATAAAAACAAGGACACACTCACAAGCAGCTTCCACAAGCAACGCCAGCCAATCCCAATTTAATCATATGTGAGAGCAGCCACTGGATAAATATTGAGAGGTTGGAGTTCACATGTACATATATGGATGTGGTATTACTAAGTACGTGAGAACACAACTTTACGGAGACATTTCAGTTGCAGAGAATTATTTTGTGCCCCGGGTTACATTTGTTTATGCAGGAGAGGTACTATAGGCTAAATAAACACAGAATGATATCTCCGCTATGTGTTACCTTGAGATTCTATGAAACATCTGCACGAAATGACTGGACCACCAAAGTCTTTGCAATCTCTTCCAAGGTGAGGAAGCATCTGATAAATGCTAGTGCTATTAAACTGCTGATGTTACAAGTGAGTTTAGAAGCCACACTACTTTATTCATGTCCTGCATTATTATAATTAATAATAATCGTTATTGAATATTATTTGTCACAACCACTTCTAGGAGTCTGTCCAATGCATTCACTAACATTTATTTTTCAAAATAAGCACATAACATTTCATCTTAACCTTCCCCATCTGGCTTCTTAGCACAAATGATAGTTTTAGAGCTCTGTTCTGTAAAATGTTGCTGCTTTGGGGTATTTTATATGCATAGTAGCAAAGCAGTGGCCTATTACTAACCCTTAGGCCGCACGTATAGTGCCCACGACGGGACACGTGACGTCGCTCGTCGCCGCTAGCGAAAGTTGTATTTCGCTTTACGGCAGCGTCACGGGCGACCAGGCCATTGATTGGTTCAGGGGCTGTCACATGAGGCGACAGCCTCTGAAAAATCAAATATTGTCGGCTTCAAAAAAATCCATCGCTTTGTCGCCGTCGCGCTTACTATTAGCGCACGCGGCGGCAACAATGCATTTGTTTACCGGCGACGTCGCGTCGCCGGCACTATAAGCGCGGCCTTACTTGGCTGGAATCTAGAATTAGAACCCAGTTTATGTTTCAGAACAATATGTTTAGTATGAATAGTTTTATTTATAAAATAAAATAGTTATGCATTATGGAGACTGTTTTGAAGCTGCATACGTGGAGATATTAATGCAGCGAGGGGATATGATCCTAAGAGTACTGTCTCTAGATTGGAGACCTACAGAAGGAGTATATTGATAACTAATATGTTCCACCCATGTGCCATGCAAAGAGACTGCAATCTACTATGAACACTTGAGTGGAGAATCACTACTGTAAGTGCCAATACAATACGGAGTTTTGCACCACGATCCAACATTACCTACCATTCAAGTCAACGTTGGATCAGGCTGCAATATCCTGAACTGGCACTTAATGAAGCCCGGCGTTCTTAACCTAAAAAGATGGGGGTCTTTGCAGATGTAGCCATCCGTGGGACAAAAACTGCCCCGGTGCGGAAGGATCCGATAGCATGGACCCACCATGCATCTCCAGAGCCACGGGTTGAAGCTTTTTCAGTTGCGGGCTCCGGAGACCGTAAGTGTCGCTACATCTGTAATAAAGGCCTGTAGGAGGATATTTCTGCAGTAACATGACAGGTGACACACTGCGTGGACATTTGCATATGATAACCCAGTATCCCTGGCTGCAGAGGAAGCATTATATGCCAAGAGATAATGATGAAAGGCAGGGTTGCAGACCCGAGACAAGTGAATGTGCTCACAAGTGGCATTTGAATTTGCCGCTTCAAATCATTCTGATTTAAGAAAACAAATAATACAACACAGACTAACACTGCAGTTAAATTCACAATTACCAGATCACATCACAATAAAGTTAAATCCGAACATGTTTAACCGTCAATAAATCACAGGCAGAGAATAGGAAATTCCCAGGGGACCCATTTTTCACACATATCTCTATTATTCCATCATCGTCAAGCTGTTATGGCAGTGTTAAAGCATAATAAACATCATCACAAGCAGAAGGGTGGGTGAATCTTTCTTCTGTGTAAGGAAGCATGATGGAATGCAGGAGGCCTACTGTGAGAGCTGTCAATATTAAGCAATCCCACTTGCAGTTCTCCAGCCTACTGTGACCCTTTCAATAACCAAGTCTGCCCTTTTGCCCTACTGTCAACCTACGGAGGGTTACGAAAAATAATGAACAGGAGCAACAGGAAAAAAAAAAATCAGGGAAATGAAAGCGGGTGGATTAAGAAGAATGGATATACACTTCCAAGTCTCGCACATTGAAGGCTTTAGATCAGTGGTGTGCAGGACATAACCCCCACTGACCCACAATTGACACTACTGTTGCCCTCATGCTATCCATCAAGTTACAATGTTCCTCCATCTTTTACTGACTAGTGCGAGAAATATGGTCAAATGCTTCTTAAGAGGGAAAGGAGGGGAAAATAATAGTATGCTACATACAGTGTTATTAAATCCATGAAAGGGTTTACAATGGTGTGGATTTTAATGTTTTTATGTGTTTTTAGTCACAAAAAGCGGATTGCAGGCACACGTCTCATCAGTATAGAAAAGAGGTAGGCTGCCGGTGCTCAAGATAGGGGGAAACCCTGCATAACCCCAATAGGTATCACAAGAAGAAAATATCCAGGCACTCTGTCGTCATATAAGGTGATTTATTCAGCAAAAAAATACCAACTAGTTTTTTGCTGAATAAATCACCTTATACTGTATGCAGACCGAGTGCCTGGACATTTTCTTCTTTTTATGTTGTTTTAGGACACTTCTAAAGTGAGTCCAAAATGTATATTTCCAGGATTATTTAGGGAACTTGTTCGAATGCTTTACAAAGTTCATAACATACACAGTACGTTGCTAATAGGACACAAGAAATATATAGTCAGGATTTCACCCCAGAGGTGGCTGCATGAAAGTCTTTTATGTACATTGCAAAGGGCACCATTAAAATACAACATTGTTTCTATTATGAAGACAGACTCGGTTGACGGTCCCATGAGGAGATAAACCTTTTTCCCATATTTATGTATATGATTTGTATGTAATGCATTGAAAATATGTTTCACTGTGAATATTGGAGGGCTGCCATTTCGTTTGCATCAGAACAGACTCCACTGACAAAATAATAGCTTCCATTGGCTAAATCACTATAAAAGAAGTTGACATATCCGTATCACAATAAAACTGAGTTAGCAGAGTACAACAATTACCTGGTGGCAAGTCTGGGTCAGTGGGAGCTGCCTGCTGAATCTTCCGAGGTTTCATTGGGGATTTGGCACTTTCTGTAGCGCTGCGGTTGGTTGAGCTGGAGCTAGAGCTTTCAAGATCTTCCTGTAAAACAAACATCAAATAATCATTGCAATTGGTCACACAAGGAGGAAAAAGGGAGGTTAAGACAATATTCTTATTATCCTGGAAACATTAACAGACTTTATTTAATCCCACTCATCACTGGGGAAACGGGAACATAACTCTATATAATACTTGAGGGGCTTGAAAGGAAGATTCAGGCCGGGCAAGTCTCACTCATTTGGAAAGCAAGCTCAATGGTTTAGCATGACTGTTCGTACAGATTTCAATGTCATTTATATTTTAGCATCAGGTGACTTGGGGATATCAGTGGAGTATAATGCCTTAAAATAAATGTTTTTCTATTACAAATGTGTTTGTGAAAAGCCAAGGTGAAAAATCCCAAATCTTACTTGTTTGGGTTGTTCAACATTGACAGCTAAATAAATGTGTATATGCACGAATGCACTGGTTTTTATGCACTTCAAACTGAATATATATATATATATATATATATATATATATATATATATATATATATATATATATATATATATATATATATATATATATATATATATATATACACACACATATATACACACACGTTTCGTTTGTATTACCGTAATATTCACAAACCAGGATTTTTAAGGGACTTCTTTTGCCACTTACAAAATACATCCCCCCTGCTCCATCTAAATCAATAATGGACTCCCCCCCCTCCTTTTAAAGAGTAAAATGTAATTAATTAGAAAATAGCCATTTGGTTGCCAATTGATAACAATCAGATTCTACATACTCTAAATGGCCTATAGGTGTGCAGAGAATATCTGATAGCCCAGCACGGAGAAGAAGAAAAAAACACTCAATTATCAAAGTGTTTAAAAGTAATTAAGTAATATTAGCCCAATAGTTGCTGACGATGCAATTTTAAGAAGTTTATTCAAAGAAAAAACTGAAAATGACACGGATCCCTTTTTTAAGCATCGGAAGTGTTGCTGTTAAGCCAATACGTGTATCTACTTGATTAATTCTGCAATTGTTCTTAAAAAATGTTCTAATATATTATTTCAACCTACATTACACTCCAACAGGGGTCCCCAATGTCGTCCGCCAAGTTTTTTGTGGGTGCCCCCGACTATAGTGCCGTCGACAGCTGCTGCGTACAGGTACACGAGGAAGTCGGCCCCAACTTCTGTATCCACGAGTGGGACCGGCATGGCACCAGAGAGCTCCCCTCAAGTTGTACGTGTATTGTGTGCACGTGTACACATTAGTTGGTGCCCAGCACACTCTGCTGAAAGCTCAAGGGTGGCCGTGGACACAAAAAAGGTTGGGGGCCCCTGCTCTATCAACCACAAAATATTCAGCAAAATATTTGCGTGTCAAGACACTTTTAAAGATTCACTTCTACTCACCAACATATATACTGCTCATACAACAATAAAGAGGAAGCAAATAATACAAAGTAGCTGCCCCAACAACCCTAAAAAGGAGCATTCCATGCTACAGTCTCATTTGAAATAGTTATGAAGCAGGAGCTACCCAGAGCTGAACCGCAGTCATTTCAGCTCTGAGGATTCACTGGGTCTCAAAACACTTCCAAATAGGTTCTGCTGGAACTTCCTGGTTCTTAAAACTCCCGCGGTGCGCAAACCAATCGAATGATGTTGTAGTTTCCTATTGGCGACAATACTGCAAGAGCTTTAAAAGTCAATTTTCCCCCCCAGCAGGGGATGATACTGGGGGGCTTCTTCGGAGCTAGGTATCTCGGGAACGAGGGGGTCCCTGGAGCTAAACAATAACGCGGCTCAGCTCTGGGGACCACAAGCTTCCCACCTGAGAAAAAAAAATAAAAAAACCCCAAAGCAGAACTACACCTTTAATGAGGTTTAAATTAATTTGTCATTTTCAAGGACCAAAATCAAACAAAGCCCAACAAAAAATAGTACAAAATATCCAATTTTTCTTTTAATATGTGCTACGTTTGAGGTGTTATTTTTGTGGGCTAATGTTACAATTCCAAAGATGCAGTTAGCAGGGCTACGTTTTGAAGCAGTTGTAAGATATCGCACAACCGACTTTTTCAAGATTTCCCAAAAATTATCAGGATTAAAGCCGCAAAACTTGTGAAATCTTATCTTAAAAAAAAAAAGAATAATAATTTATTTTTAATTTAATTTAACTCTTAATGTCACTTTAAATTCATTTGAATGCATCCTTTCCTTTCCATAGCAGGTTTTAACAAACCTCCCAAGCAGCGCAAGTTCTTTGCAACACATTCCTGTTTGTGATCATTTGCTGCTAATGTTCCCAGCAGTTTGTGCTGTAAACTGTAACAATAGATAATATTACCTTAGTAATATGAGGATAGATTGTAGCTGCCGAGTTACACTGACTGAAAGATTGATTTAAACTTAAAGGCGGCCATTTAGTTAGGCACACAATCAGGATTTTTACAGATCTATAATAGGAGCACTAAACGTTTGCCAGCTTACAGTATGTAAGGATGTAGAATTATACATCGTCACATACTTTGCAAAGCTATTGTAAATTTATAGTAGTAGTAATCTGTTAAACTCTCCTGCGTACACCAATAACATCCCTGGTTATAAGGCCGCTGGTCTCCTGTCTCCGTGCAGTGCCAAGAACAGAGAACGCTTAACCCATGTGTCCACTTCTCACTGTAAATTCCTTCACATCTTACATATTTGTTCATGATCTATATCTATCTATATATCCATCTATATAGAAACAGCAAATGTATCTGCAATAATATCTGAAAAGGACCCCCAAGATTCTTAGACTGCAACTCCAGACCTTTTCATTTAAATAACAAAAAGGTGTGTGTGTGTGTGTGTGTGTGTGTGTGTGTGTGTGTGTGTGTGTGTGTGTGTGTGTGTGTGTGTGTGTGTGTGTGTGTGTGTGTGTGTGTGTGTGTGTATATATATATATATATATATGTGTATATATATATATATATAAAAATTTGAAAATCTTGGTTGTGAGTGTCTGGAGCCCATTTGATTGGTCTGTCGGTCTGCCCGCCCTCCCACGGCTCTCATTCCGCCCCCCCCCCCCCCCCGAGCACGCTCTACGGCTCTCACCTCCCACAGGCCGCTCCCTTCCCCGGCTCTCACCTCCCACAGGCCGCTCCCTTCCCCGGCTCTCACCTCCCACAGGCCGCTCCCTTCCCCGGCTCTCACCCTTCCCCGGCTCTCACCCTTCCCCGTCTCTCACCCTTCCCCGTCTCTCACCCTTCCCCGTCTCTCACCCTTCCCCGTCTCTCACCCTTCCCCGTCTCTCACCCTTCCCCGTCTCTCACCCTTCCCCGTCTCTCACCCTTCCCCGTCTCTCACCTCCCCACAGGCCGCTCCCCCAGCTCCCCATCCCCGAGAGCGCTCCTCTGGCTCTCTCCGCCTCTCCCTTCACCGGCTCCTACCTTCAGCGTGGGTAGGACGGTGAAGGACATGTTTAACGGCAGGACGGGAGCTGGGAGCTGTACGGGCCGGCGGGGCACGGCACCTCCTCACCGGAGCGTCTCAGCTCCGCCTCGCCTGGGGTAACGGGCACCGCCGAGGAGCCAGAGGTGGAGGAGGAGGGCAGCCGGTACCCGGAGGAAGAGGAGGAGCGCGGCGAGGAAACGCAGGGGAAGGGATCTTTCACGCGTCCCTGCCTTTCACGCAACGCCCCCCCTCCCTGGCCCTGCACCCCTCCGCCCCGCCCCTCCACGCCCCCCGCAATGCCGGGTATATCAGCTAGTCTATTATATATATACATCTATCTTATATACATATATATACCACACACACACACCTTTTTGTTATTTAAATGAAATGGTCTGGAGTTGCAGTCTAAGAATCTTGGGGGTCCTTTTCGGATATTATTGCAGATACATTTGCTTTTAACCACTTCAATGCCAGGAGGAACTGCAACAAATTGGAAAGCAAGAAGTGGCTTGGCCCTCTGGCAGTAAAGCAAGAGATCTTGATCATCAGCCTGAAGTGCTGACTCACGCAAACCCAAATTATACTCACGATCGGTACCTGCCATTGGGAAGCGAATAGGTGCCCTCTATTGCTTTACAGTGCGTTACACGCCACTGAATGGCTCATTTTAAATATGTTAGTGAGGAAATTATTTGTCTTAAATGCACATAAGGAAAACAACCATACAGACAACACTACTTGTTACACCTATTGACATAAAAAATGTTAACTTCTGTTAAATAAACGTTCAAAAAAAATAAAAAATAAAAAAATAAAAAAACATTTTTTTAAGAATGTAATGAAGTTCTAGTGCTTTGCCTCGCATTCAATTTACTGAGAGGGAGCGGCTCAGTGAGTAAAGACACTGACTGGCACTGAGATTGCTGCAGGGGAGCCTGGTTCAATTCCCAGTGCCGGCTCCTTGTAACCTTGGGCAAGTCATTTTATCTCCTCAGTAGATAGATTGTAAGCTCTACGGGGCAGGGACTGTCTGTAAAGTGCTACGTAAAACTAGCAGCGCTATACAAGAACATACTATTATTATTATTACTGAGCAGCCGTTGTCAAGTACTAAAAAAAAATCAACGTGAAAGTCAGATGCACAACTTAATGCAACCTCTGATCACTCCAGGCACATAATAACTTAGTCGTCCCATGGTTCTGGGACTCTGCTGTGATGTGCATAATTTAAGATTGAAACTAGTACCAGTTCCATGACGGACACTGGCAGCAGTGCAAAGGTCCCATCATGGTGACATTTCAGTCCTGTGTTTGTTGTCACACACTTATCCCAATTAATGCGGGAATACTTACGATACTCCTACATCGGCATGGGGAAACAGATAGCTAGCGCTACACGAGAATCTAATCATAACATGGGGTTAGGATAATGGTGCGGTTACCTACATTTGTTTTGGGTATCAATTTGAGTACACTATGAAGGTGTGATGACTACAAAGTGCGAAAAGCTCGGAGATGCAAGGCACAATATAGAAGAAACCATAACCCCCCCAACAGGTTAGGTTTTCCGGGTATCCCTGCTTCAGCACAGTCGACTCAGAGGCTCAAGACTGAGCCCCTGATTGAGCCACCTGTGCTGAAGCAGGGGCTGATTGAGCCACCTGTGCTAAAGCAGGGAATGATTGAGCTGCCTGTGCTGAAGCTGGGATATCCTGAGAATCTGACCTGTTGGGAGGGTCTTGAGGACTGGAGTTGAGCCCCTGGAATAAACGCTACAATGTTCATAAGCTACATGAAGCCCATTACACCTGCCTCATTATCATACACTGTGAGACAATGAAGACATTCATCTTGATATAGGCAAGCAACAGAGCACAAGTGGGCATTTTAGCTTCCAGATCCCTTTAAAGACAGTCCCAATAACAACAATGTGAGACATGGCACTGCAGATAGAGAAAATAAGTGCAAAGCCACTGAAGATAGCCACTGTTTGTAGCGTATATTACTGTTAGTCCACTGATTTATATTATTAATGTCCGTGACTTAACGCTGCAGTTCAGTCAATATCCTGCATGTGTTTTTTTTTTAATAAATCAGTTCTGTAGTAAGAAAAAATACTTTTAGCATTTTCTGTTTTAAAAAAACAACTTTGAAAGACCAATTTTCTTGTATTCTATTTTAACAGCCATTTGCTAAGGCACTGCCCCTTCATGTCCTGTCACAAGCCCTGGCACGCCCCTTTGTCAGCCCTGCCCTCCCTCTAGCACATGTCAGTGCAGGAGTGCTCATGAATATTCATGAGCTTCCACTGACAGACAAGTAGATTATAAACAAATCCCAGCTTTTAATATGTCACCAAATTTCGACCTATCACTACATGGAGAACGAATTGACCGGCAACTATACAGTTCTTTAGGTAATTAGAGATTGCACACATGAAACTATTGAAGTAAAAAAATAAATGTAAAAAAAAAAAAAAAAAGACTGAACTGCAGCTTTAAACACCATAAGCAATGCGTGCAAAACCCTGTATCAAAAAAAAAGTGTTTCCAAAGCACATTCCTATACAAGTTTATATTATAATAAGTCCTTAAAACAGGGGTGGGCAACGCCAGTACTCTAGAGCGAACAGGTAAGGTTTTCAGGATATCCCCGCTTCAGCACAGGTCAGTCTTGCATGGATATCCTAAAAACCGGACCTGTTGGACTGGAGTTGCCCAACCCTACCTTAGAATCAAGCATTCATTGATTCTGCATTCAAAGTGCAGCGTTGAGAATACTGACAGTACTAAATAAATGACCCAAAAATAGCAGTATGGGGTTATGAGGTTAAAGAGGGGGGGGGGGATGAAAAGAGAGCTATCAGCGCTATCAAAATAAATGGAAGAAACCCAATCCACCTTTATCAGGACACACTCTGCATTTGTTCACTAATGATCTCCAGCAGATCTAACATGTCAGTCCTGTCCTCTTCTCCCAGAGCTAATTAAAGATGCTCCATGAAGCAAAAAGTAGCTGGGATCCTAGGAGCACCAAAGGGGTCTCCAAACAGATAAACAAACCCCAGGTCACTGCCCAGAGCAAATGAGCTATTACGTCTGTCTCTTAACCCTTTTGCTGCTGGAAAGGCCAGCAATGCATTGCGCCAAAGCAAAGTGGTTGGCTTGTTATTATTTTATCCTTCTATATACTGTAAGGCCAACCAGGCACTTAGGTTCCTGTTTAATATACAGTGAAGCCAATTTTGCCTGGGAACAGTTAAGCCCATTCCTATGAATAGACCCCAAATATTTGTAAACAACCCACATTCCGATTAAGCGACTTTAGCTCGTCACAGTACGGCAGTATTTTCCCATCTTAACAGGGGACCCTAGATTTTGCAAATGACCAAGGAATTAACAAACACAATAATCAGATTATATAAGTAGAGCATTGCTTGAAGTTTGCTGCGGAAAAGGTTGAAAACGACCGATAAGGGGGAATCCTGATACAATTCAAGTACGAGACATGAATACATTAGGAAATCCACAAATCAGAGTGCCTATCGGCAATCTCTGCTTGGATGGACCTCTGACACCTCAAATGTAACACAGTATGTCTAAGATTGCGATTCTCATACTCCTACCCAAACCCCATTGTTCCCTTCTCCATTACAGATTTGTAGAATGCCAGTGCATCAGAATAAACAAGTCTGTTGAATATATAAGGGTCTGCAACCGGACCACTCCCAATATACTGTATGTATATAGTGTGATTGCCCTAATAGGGTAGGGGACTAGTACCTAATGCTATGCAGCACCGATAAACAGAACAACCAATGTCCCATATAGTGTCCCATATAGTGAGGAATAAGGGTATGGAAACCCACAGGTATAACTCACTGTTAGTATCCAAGATCCATAGGAGTAGTCCACAGCAGTCAGTTCCATAGCGTGCAATCCACCAGGTAAACAGCAGGAACAGATGAAGAAAAAATGGCAGTGCACTGCCATTTTTTCTTCATCTGTTCCTTCTCCATTACAGCCAATAACATACCACTATCCACCTCCTCTTGCAAGTATGCTGTCTTAGGCCGTGATTACACCAAAAATCGCGCGTGGCGCAGGAAAAACAACATAAAAAAAACAATAGAAGTGCTCGTACCTGTTGCAGTGTGAGCGCCACGTGGAGCAAAAAGTCTCCGATTCTCGTCAGGGCTATTCTTTTTTTGATGTGATGTCTCTCGTCACGTGGCGTTTCAGGACAGACACGTCCTCTCCTCAGACCATACATCTTAATCCAAAGCTGCATCATTATTATTATATTGGATTAAGGTGTATTGTCTGAGGAGAGGACGTGTCTGTCCTGAAACGCCACGTGTTTGCATATACCTGCTCTGATGCTTTGAATACAAAGGGGACACCACACGCAAGAGAAAGGAGAGGAACAGAACAGACGAGAGACATCACATCAAAAAAAGAATAGCCCTGACGAGAATCGGAGACTGAATCTACAAGGAAAAGAAGCGAGGACGCAAAAGATACCTTGATGCGCAAGCATTAACACAAGGCCGTGTGAGTGTTTATGTTATTTTAGATCCACACCATCCACTTTTCAGAGTCTCACACACTCGAATCAGATTGCATCATATTTTTTATTTTTTACTCCACCAGTGCTCCCCCATCCCCTTCTCTCTTTTTGCTCACCTTTGAAGGATCCTGGGTAGATCCTACTTTGGGGTCTTTAGAGTCACAGGAGGAGAAGAACCAGAGGGAAAACCTTGTCCACCATCAAGGTTTTTTACTTTATTACACCCTTATCCGCTTTTGAACAATTCACAGGTAGCGCCCGGGCATTTCTGTTCTAAAAGTGAGCGCCACGTGAAACTGCAGGGCGTATGTCTCTTGGCACGATCCTCAGATTTGTTCTTGGCTGGCGACAGCCGCACCACGTGAGCAGTTCCAGCCAATGAGGGCGAACCGCTCATGGCCACGCCTCCTTGTCTCTACTTTTCAGTTTCCCTGGTATAATCAAGATGCCGCTCAGCGGCAGCGTGAGGGTGATGTAACCGGATCGCGCTGCCGCTCAGCGGCATCTCAGATAAATCGAGCCCCAAGGCCTCGTCCATAATGCAAGATACGGAGCGAGCTACATAGCTTGCGCTACAAACAAACGTGTGTAATCCAAAGCGCATGGCCAAAGTGAGCGCGAGCTTGCACGCGAGATACAAGGATACCAAAAGCAGAGGTGACAAACTTGTTTGCTATTGCTGCGACACGGTCTGGTCATGTGAGCGGCTAACAGCCAATGAAAATTTAGTAAGCTATTCTGCTTGGATACTGTTCAAATTACTTTTTGTCAGTGGAGTTGTGCGTGCTGTGAGAATATGAACAACTCTAATATTGAAGACTAGCTGATATACCCGGCGTTGCCCCGGGGCAGGGGGGGTGAAAGGCAGGGATGGGGCAGAGGGGGTGAAAGGCAGGGACGGGGGTGAAAGGCAGGGACGGGGGGGGGGTGAAAGGCAGGGACGGGGGGGGTGAAAGGCAGGGACGGCGGGGTGAAAGGCAGGGACGGGGGGGGTGAAAGGCAGGGGGGGGGTAAAAGGCAGGGACAGGAGGTGTGAAAGGCAGGGACGGGGGGTGAAAGGCAGGGACGGGGGGTGAAAGGCAGGGACGGGGGGGGGGTGAAAGGCAGGGACGGGGGTGAAAGGCAGGGACAGGGGGGGGTGAAAGGCAGGGACGGGGGGTGAAAGGCAGGGACGGGGGGGTAAAAGGCAAGGACGGGGGGGGGGGGGTGAAAGGCAGGGACAGGGGGGGTGAAAGGCAGGGACGGGGGGGTTAAAGGCAGGGACAGGGGGGGTGAAAGGCAGGGACGGGGGGGTTAAAGGCAGGGACGGGGGGAGTGAAAGGCAGGGACGGGGGGGTGAAAGGCAGGGACGGGGGGGTGAAAGGCAGGGACGGGGGGGTGAAAGGCAGGGACGGGGGGGTGAAAGGCAGGGGGGGGGGTGAAAGGCAGGGATGGGGGGGTGAAAGGCAGGGACGGTGGGGGGGTTAAAGGCAGGCACGGGGGTGGTGAAAGGCAGGGACGGGGGGGTGAAAGGCAGGGACGGGGGGGGTGAAAGGCAGGGACGGGGGGGGTGAAAGGCAGGGACGGGGGGGGTGAAAGACAGGGACGGGGGGTGGTGAAAGGCAGGAACAGGGGGAGGAGTGAAAGGCAGGAACAGGGGGAGGGGTGAAAGGCAGGAACAGGGACGGGGGGTGAAAGGCAGGAACAGGGACGGGGGGGTGAAAGGCAGGAACAGGGACGGGGGTGAAAGGCAGGGACGGGGGTGAAAGGCAGGGACGGGGGGTGGTGAAAGGCAGGGGGGGGGGGGTGAAAGGCAGGGGGGGGTTAAAGGCAGGCACGGGGGTGGTGAAAGGCAGGGACGGGGTGGTGAAAGGCAGGGACGGGGGGGGTGAAAGGCAGGGACGGGGGGGGTGAAAGGCAGGGACGGGGGGGTGAAAGGCAGGGACGGGGGGGGTGAAAGGCAGGGACGGGGGTGAAAGGCAGGGACGGGGGGGGTGAAAGGCAGGGACGGGGGGGGTGAAAGGCAGGGACGGGGGGTGAAAGGCAGAGACGGGGGGGTGAAAGGCAGGGACGGGGGGGGTAAAAGGCAAGGACGGGGGGGGGGTAAAAGGCAGGGACGGGGGGGGGTAAAAGGCAGGGACAGGGGGGGTGAAAGGCAGGGACGGGGGGGTTAAAGGCAGGGACGGGGGGAGTGAAAGGCAGGGACGGGGGGGTGAAAGGCAGGGACGGGGGGGTGAAAGGCAGGGGGGGGGGTGAAAGGCAGGGACGGGGGGGTGAAAGGCAGGGACGGGGGGGGGGGGTTAAAGGCAGGCACGGGGGTGGTGAAAGGCAGGGACGGGGGGTGAAAGGCAGGGACGGGGGGGTGAAAGGCAGGGACGGGGGGTGAAAGGCAGGGACGGGGGGTGAAAGGCAGGGACGGGGGGGTGAAAGGCAGGGACGGGGGGGGTGAAAGGCAGGGACGGGGGGTGGTGAAAGGCAGGAACAGGGGGAGGGGTGAAAGGCAGGAACAGGGGGAGGGGTGAAAGGCAGGAACAGGGGGAGGGGTGAAAGGCAGGAACAGGGACGGGGGTGAAAGGTAGGAACAGGGACGGGGGGGTGAAAGGCAGGAACATGGACGGGGGTGAAAGGCAGGGACGGGGGGTGGTGAAAGGCAGGGGGGGGTGAAAGGCAGGAACAGGGGGAGGAGTGAAAGGCAGGGACGGGGGGTGAAAGGCAGGAACAGGGACAGGGGTGAAAGGCAGGGACGGGGGGTGAAAGGCAGGAACAGGGACAGGGGTGAAAGGCAGGGACGGGGGTGAAAGGCAGGGACGGGGGTGAAAGGCAGGGACGGGGGTGAAAGGCAGGGACGGGGGTGAAAGGCAGGGCCGAGGGGGGGTGAAAGGCAGGGCCGAGGGGTGAAAGGCCGAGGGGGGGGTAGTGAAAGGCAGGGCCGGGGGGGTGAAAGGCAAGGCCGGGGGGTGGCTGAAAGGCAGGGCCGGGGGGTGGGTGAAAGGCAGGGCCGGGGGGTGGGTGAAAGGCAGGGACACGTGAAAGATCCCTACCCCTGCTGTTACTCACCACCTGCCCTCCGCCGGCTCCCGGTCTGACCCGGCCCCACCTCCCCCCTCCTCTTCCTTCGGGCACCGGCCGCCCTCCTACTCCGGCTCCTCGGCGGTGTCCGGTCCCCCTGGCGAGGCGGAGCGGTAACTGGACGTATCGCTGAGACGCTCCGGTGAGGAGGTGCTGTGCTCCACCAGAGCCGTACAGCTCCCGGCTCGCCGTTGAACATGGCCTTCACGTCCTCCAACCAGCCGCAGGTGCCGCCGCCACTGTTGATTTGGCTGCGTCCGGTTGGGTGTACTTGGAGTCCGGGGCCCGGTGCGAGTGGAAGATGAACTTGCTGGGGGAGAAGTACAGGCTGCAGTAGCCGCACTTGATCCGGCTGCTGTTGTAACGGGCGGGGATGAAGCCCAAAAAAAGGATGAAGTCCAAATGTCTCCACTTAATGATGGTTTAGAGGAGGGGAGGATCCCAACAACACAATGATCCCAGGAGCTCCTTGCTGCTTCAGAAAAAGTGGTGTAGGCACCCACTATAAACCCTATTTGTACACAGTTACGCGCTATGGAGCTTGCGCTTTTTTGTGTTTTGTTCACGTACACACACACACACACACACACACACACACACACACACACACACACACACACACACACACGTTTGCAGAATACTTCTTTAAATTGCATGGCATTATGCATTTTATTATTGGCTAAAGGCGTGTTCCCATGCATGACACTTCCTTGACACGCCCACCCCCTCGCTCGCTTTCCAAAAACCGACATCGCTGGAGAGGAAAGCTTGTGTGAAAAGCCATAGGCTTCGTCCTCAGTGTTAGCTGCGGGAACAAGATCTGCCCCTGTATGGTGCTGGGCCCAGTAGCTGCCTGCAGGCACATGGAAAGATCGCGATGCACGACCACATTTTGTAAAGACAAGATTTTTGTATTTTTTAGTGGCGACGGAGCGCTGTTAATGGTTAATTGTTCAGATAATGAGGGTGAACGTCCTGGTCGCCTCCTCCCTCTCCCCTGCAGCTCAACCGCAGATCGCGACTTTCACACGTGCACGCGCGCTTGCAGCAGCTGACACCGGTGGCCGTAGCCTAAGACTTACATTCGACTCCAACCCTCTTTCTCCCCTCATATAAATGCTGTTACTAAATCTTGCCGCTTCTTTCTCGGCAACATTGCAAAGATACGCCCGTTGCTCTGTTTGACTAATAAACACTAATCCATGACCTTGTTCTATCACGTACAGGCATACCCCGTTTTAAGTACACTCACTTTAAGTACACTCGCGAGTAAGTACATCTCGCTCAATAGGCAAACGGCAGCTCACGCATGCGCCAGTCAGCACGTCCTGAACAGCAATACCGGCTCCCTACCTGTACCGAAGCTGTGCGCAAGCAGGGAGACTATAGAGCCTGTTACAAATGCGTTATTTACATCAGTTCTGCACGTATATGATGTTTGCAGTACAGTACATGCCTCGATAAGTGGGAAAAGGGAGTGCTTCACTTTAAGTACATTTTGGCTTTACATACATGCTCCGGGCCCATTGCGTACGTTAATGCGGGGTATGCCTGTGTTACATACATGCTCCGGTCCCATTGCGTACGTTAATGCGGGGTATGCCTGTGTTACATACATGCTCCGGTCCCATTGCGTACGTTAATGTGGGGTGTGCCTGTATTTATTACTGTAACATTCTTCTGGTCTCCCTGCCTAAGGCCGCGCTTATAGTGCCAGCGACGTCGCCCGAAAACAAACGCATTGCCGCCGCCGCGTGCCTAATCGTAAGCGCGACGGCGACAATGCGACGGAGCTAAACCAACACAATGGGGGAAAGGGGGTGTTGCCAAGGCAACTAGCTGAAGCTAAGGGAAAGCTACATTTGTAGCAACAATGTTGCAACTACACTGAGCAGCAATGGCTGACTCAGAACAGAGACATTAAACATGCAGAGAGGTTCCAGGACGCGCTGCCTACATTGTTGGCACTATATAAATATAATTTATACATACGTACCATCCCTCCGGTACCCCCACAGATCTTATAAGAGACAGTTCTCCTTAAGCTTTGTTCGCATGACAGACCATCTTATTGTTCAAACACAGAGAACACCTTTATTGCATACTAGCTGATATACCCGGCGTTGCCCGGGCGTGGAAGGGCAGGGGGCATGGAGTGGAAGGGCGGGGGGGGGGGAGGGGAGTGGAAGGGCGGGGGGGGGAGGGGAGTGGAAGGGTGGGGGGGAGGGGCGTGGAAGGGCGATGGGGAGGGGCGTGGAAGGGCAGGGGGAGGGGCGTGGAAGGGCGGGGGGGGCCAAGGGGCGTGGAGGGCAAAGGTCGGCGGGCAAAGGGCAGGGAGGGGCAGGGGGCAAAGGGCAGGGAGGGGCAAGGGGGCATCACAGGCACCCACTGACACGGGGGCATCAAAGGCACCCACTGACACGGGGGCATCACAGGCACCTACTGACACGGGGGCATCACAGCCACAGGCTGCACCTTGTCCCACAGACAGAGCTGCACCCACTACCAGGCTAAGGACAGACCCACTCACGTCCTGTACAAAGGCCGTGGCACTTACACACCCCCTGCACACAGGCCACGGGTGGCACTGACCTGCCGGTAGGCGCTGTCCGTGGGGTTGAAGTCGCTGCCCCCGGGCCGCAGGGAGAGCTGCAGGTGTGGGAACCAGTGCAGCCAGTACACCCACCAGGGAGGCAGGTATTCCAAGCGAGACATCCTTCCACCCGCAGCGGGCGGGTCACCGTGCGGAGAGTGCGGGGAGCGGACACAGCGGCATCCCGGGGAGGAGAAGAGCGCGGGGGCGCGCGGCGCGTGCACACAATTGAGAGCCGTGGTGAGGTGAGAGTCCCCCGCTGTGTCCCGGGCGCTCGCTCCGCTCCTCCGCTGACTGTAGCGGAAACACACACACAGAGAGAGAAACACACACACAGAGAGAGAAACACACACACAGAGAGAGAGACACACACACACAGAGAGAGAGACACACACACACAGAGAGAGAGACACACACAGAGAGAGAGAGACACACACAGAGAGAGAGAGAGAGAGAGACACACACAGAGAGAGACACACACACAGAGAGAGAGACACACACAGAGAGAGACACACACACACAGAGAGAGAGAGAGACACACACACACAGAGAGAGAGACACACACACACACACACAGAGAGAGAGAGAGACACAGAGAGAGAGAGAGAGAGACAGACACACACACAGATACACACACAGAGACAGACTAAGAATTCACAGTTACTATAAATATAGAAGTGCAAAAACAGGGGGGTGCGCCGAGTACGAGCGTTCTGAGGCTACGGCCCCAGTGAGCGCATCGCACACGCGATGTAGTGCCTCGCAGCGCTTACACCCTCCACCCGAGTGATCTGAAGAACTTCAGATCAGTAGTGATGGGGAGGCGTGGCGGGGGCGCGGCTATGATGTCATGCGACTGGTTTGCCCTCATTGGCTGAACCGCCGCCGTGATGTGACCATCGCTCGGCCGCCACGCCACAGGTAAAATATCTTGACTTTCCTAAATCTGGTTGCGCCACTCGCACTTGGTCATGTGCACGCACACACTGACTGGCGCCAGCCCCACGCGCACAGCCGAGAGCAGTGGGACGAGGCCAAAGTCAAACTTCCTTGCGTTTTTGTCACTGAAATTGTGTTTTGATTTTTAATTAAAAACATCACCATCACAAATACAATTTCTGTGACAAAACAGTGAAAAAAGACAAAGAAGTTTCACTTGAAATGCGCGTGCTCGGCACACACTTTTTATTTTTTTTCCAAACTTTAAATTTTATGAAATGGGTTTTGCTCTCAAAAATGGTGACACTGCTGGTTTGGGGCTATGATGACACACTGGTTGAGCATTACCAAGCTAAAAGATACATTGTGATACAGACACTGTAGAAGCAGGTGTCGGAATATGTGGTATTATATGTCCAAGATGGTTAGTAAGAGGAACAGAGTAGTCAGAAGTCTAAGTCACTGCTCTGTCACTGGTGGGCCATAGAGCGACACGTAGTGTTATCTTCTGCTAATTTCATTGCAATTGCTCAAGACATCCAAGGGCAATTTTTCCACACATACTCATGTTTAAGAGTTTACGTTAGGGTAATATAAAAATACATTAAAGATGTTATAAAGGCTTGTAAAATGTAAGTATAATTAAATTACATTAAAATACTCGTGTGGCCCCTTTACTGCTAAATGATTTTCCATCTGGCCCCTTTGGAAAACTAGTTGAAGGGCACTGGTCAAAGATATTGAAATTCTTACAACACAATGTAAAATAAGAGAATTCCGGCACAATCAAGTGTAGCAAACAAAATATTAGTAAAGTTAAATCCTGGCACAGGGCCATACACAGCCACAATCTAAAAAAGCACATGTTCAATCTGAAAACAAACCCACATACATAACGTATACATCTAAACTAAAGGAGTGCAACTGATAAAAGTATCAGAACTACATAATTGCCTCAATATATCACTGTATATGTTTCCTGGCTCTGTTTCACCTCAGATGGTCTTAATCACTCGCACACCTTTTCTTTTTTGTCCATAGCAATTTTATTTTTATTCAAGTATTTGGAATAAATCGTTCAGCAGCAGCCCCTACTTTTGTAAACTATAATCTTCTAAATCAGGGTTTTGCTTATAAAAAAATATATTAAAGCCAGGGTGAACAAAAATGTTAAAAAAAAACAAAACTTACAGCTACAATTTTTAGGAGCCAAGGTTTAGTTGGACGGCGAGGATTAGCTTTGTTTGTCAGTGTGTATGAGCACGTATCAGTGTGTTTGCAACATTGTCACACACTCGCTGACACAGTAGCAAACAGCACATTGACACACTCTCCTCCCCCCCACCCTCGCCCCCCACAACTGACAAATTGGAGACGAGGGAGTGGGGGGGTGGGGGGAGGGCTGGAGGGGCTCGCTTCCTCGATCCCTCGCCCCAGCAGTCGCAAACCTCTGCACTGGCTCTCCGGCCCTCCACCGCCTTCCACACTAAGCAGCGTGGTGTTGACTGACCTGTCACTCACCCCCACTGCCAGTCACAGTGCACCCGATCTTGCTTTCATGATGCGTTAGTAAAGCAGGATCGGCCGAGCTGTTTCCGGTCTCAGTGGTGACTGCCACAACACAGGCACCAAAGGTTAAATTATAGGCACCCGGGACTTCACCCCCCTCCTACTGTACTAAAGAACATTTGTTTGCCAAGTGTAGTAATAGTGGAAAAGGGATTTCAAAAGCAGTTACTGTATAGGTTTAACTCACAAAGAGCCGACAAAAACACAAATGTTAGTAAACAATATAATTGGCTTATTTAAACTAATCTAACCATGCTAAAAGCAAAACTATGTCTGCTTTAGTTTACATTTTACATTAATTACAAATTGCCTCTCTTATGGGTCTGTAAATAGGGCAGTGTTTGTCAATCAAATGTTTTCATTACTCAATACCCACTCTCCTATGCACCCTGCCCTTGTCAGATGGCCAATAAAGATGAGATAGGGGGGTGGAAGGAGGAAACTTTGCGCCTGTGTAACCCCCTGTTGAAAGCACGCGAACACGAGTCGTCACAGGAAATGATCCCCCTCCAAAGTCTCAGTCCGCCATGTTTACAAATTTAGCAAACATTATTCAGATACTTACACATTGCAATCAACAACACATCTGCATGGTTTGCAAAACCAATACATCTTACCAAAGGCCTCTAGTTGCCCAAATTGCGCCTATCACCCAGACTCAATATGTCACTGGTATTAGCTCACTTTGATCCTAGGAGAGACTGCTCCTTTAATGCTCATTGAATACCTGAATTTCAATGACTGGCTGAATTTCAATGACTAGCAATTTGACAATGGATTGTACTGATGTGTTTGTAACAAGACATTGCTTACAAATACCTTACACGTTTCTACTGGTTACAAGAAGTCACTTCCAAATATGATGTTATTTAGTCCCACTTGAGAAGCATAAAATCTAAAGGCCAAGTACAGTTACCACTCAACAGACCTCTTAAGCAATGCTGTGTTTTCTTACTACATTATTTCTTATTTATCAACTATAGAAATATTTAATCCTAAAAATCAGTTACGTGGCACCCATCATGAAAGGTTCATGGTTCATTACACGTCTGCATGGTTAGCATACCAATACTTCCTACCAAAGGCCTCTAATTGCACAAATTATGTATGTATATCTTTATTTATGTAGCGCCATCCATGTACACAGTGCTTCACAGCAGTGATACACGCAACATAATAATAACACATAATGGGAATAAACGCTTCACGCATGAAAGTACCAATAGGAAAAAAAAAAAAGTCCCTGCCCCGAAGAGCTTTCCAATCCAAGGCTACGCTTATAGTGCCGTCGCAGGCGCTTATAGTGCACGCGACGGTGACAAAGCGACGGAGCGACAGTGCTACCAGAAATCTGGTAGTCACTGTTATTTGATTTTTTTCGGCGACGGTCTCCCCTTGTGGCCAATTAAGAGCTTCTCCGTGTCTCTGCCCTCCCTTTTAATGACGTCAGCCAGCGACGTCGCCTAATCTTCAAATACAACTCATCACAATGGCGACGTCATCGGTTGCGTCGCCGGCTGTATAAGCGCAGACAAAGTGGTAAGTGGGGAGAACTTACAGAGACAGGAGGAGGGTGTTCCGGGAAGTGTGCCTGCAAGGGGCCACGGTCAGTGGTATTTAAAAATGGGCTACTTCAAAGATGGGACACTGCTACCCCAGCAGATGTCCAGAGTATATAGTGTGGAAAGATCTTGGCATTTGCCACAAATCGAAACTAAAATGTTTAGCAAAACCAAAGCGAACTAATGTCAGTGACAGGTCTAAAAGGTTAAGCTTAGGTGACAAGTATAAGTATTTTCTCACCATTTTTTTTGTTTTTGTTTTTAAACAATCTATACCTATAACCTTTTGTGTGGTTACTGTCTGTAATGTCTTCTATATACAAGAACATTTTTAATCTACATTTGTTGCCCTTGTTTTGTGTAAGAAAAAAAAAGAAACTTACCAAAGAAAGAGAAAAAGAAAGAGCACCATATTACACATTACAATTGCACAGACCCAAAGAAAACAGGAACCTTTGCTTTTCGCAGGAAATAGATACAATACATTAAAAATGAACTTCAAGGATGAATGTATTTTGCTGAAGAAGCAATTAACCTTCACATTGCTTTTGTCTGTTACGTGGGACTGCAACTTTACAAAATAAATATAATTGGAGATAGCTATGCATTATCGAGACCTATATCCTCAACCAGCTTCATCAGAGAAGGAGAACCCTTCTCTGACAGGGCAGAAGTAAGTTCCTTAAGAGCTGGTAAAGTGCGCCGATTTGTCTTTCCAAGCGACGGCCGCGTCACGTGAAGCGGTTTAGCCAATAAGGGCGAACCGCTCGTGACATCACTGTCACGCCTCGGCATCGCCTGAAGCGCTCCGTCGCATGAGGCGAGTATCTCAGCCTGAGAAGAATTTGTTTTCTTTTATCAAGGTGCAGTTCTCAGCAATATGACCCATGTTGAAAGTGAGCTGTAAGTGCTCTATAAAAGCAGCTTACAAACCTTATTTTTTTATAAAATAAATTTATTTATTTATTTTAAGAGGGGTCTGCTAATGTCACTAAGTGAGATGGTTTTAGCAGCCACACTAATTTAGGGCTTCGGCTCATGTTGAGGAATAGGATTAACGGTTTAAATAAAACCAGTAAGCAGGAAAAAAACGAGGCGAAAACAGACAACATATTATACAGTATGGGGAAGAAATCTTTTTAACAAAAAAAATTGATTAACTTTTTTAATAGGTTTTGAAAAATGTTGGACGTTTCCATGGTAACCAATTGTTTTGGGAAGTTTTTACAATCTTTATCCAGTCTTTTTTTTTGTTACAAGACTGTTGGTGAGCCCGACATTCCCAAGTTAAAATGCCTATTCCCGCTGTTTTTCTTTTGTTCTTGAACCTCAACAGCACCCAGGAATCCGCAGCACTAGAGTACCACTAGGACCTTCAGCACTAGAGTACCACTAGGACCTTCAGCACTAGAGTACCACTAGGACCTTCAGCACTAGAGTACTAATAGGACCTCCATCACGTCCGTATCATGCGACTGCTTCTGGAGTGATCACATGCCACGGCTGGGACCGGAATGCCGGAGGGAGACCCACTTCCGTTTCGATAGGGCTGGCCTCTCCCCGTTGGATCCGTCAGCCTGATCATCCCCTCCACCCCCCATATAAAACAAGCAAGTGCTCATGATGTACCTGGTACTTCATTAGGGTAGTAGTAATTAAACACTTCTAAGGAAGCCAATTACACTAGGATATAACCTTTAACTCTTCTGTATCCACTATGTCAGGGCTGGCCAGTCCTCCATGGCCACCAACAGCTCAGGTATGAAGGCTATCCCTGCTTCAGCATAGGTGGCTTAGTCAGCGGCTCCGTCAGAATTGCCCAGGACATACTTGAAAACGAGAGGTAACTCTCAATGTATTACTTCCTGGTAAAACATTTTATAAATAAATAAAATAAATAAGAATGAGTGCACCACCTGTGCTGAAGCAGAGAAATCCCCAATACCTGGCCTGTTGGTGGCTCTTGAGGACTGGAGTTGGCCATCCCTGCACCAGTTGACCTTGTATGGCTGCCAGGCACCGTCTTATGAGAACGATAACATATCTTTCTAATAGCAATCCGGGGATAATGGTAGAAACTGAACAGAAACATATTTCTGCTTCCCGTTTAGTGGAGGCCCCTTGCCAATAAGATCTATATTTAGCACTTTACAATCAGTGGTAATATAAAAGGGGTCGTTCTGGTTAGCTACTCATTAGGATTAGTGTTGCAAAGTAGGAGAATACATGAATGCAATGTAAATATATTTGTTTAAAAGAAATGTCACAATTTAATTAAGTGACTACCACTGTGGGCATGTCCCTGGGGAAATGGCAATTTGATGTAGTCTTATTTACGCCTCTCCCCTCCCCCCACCCCAAAAAAAGCTTCTGTGCTCAAATATTTCTGCATAATCTTAGCATTAAAACTGAACTATTAATTTTTCGAACATGCGCTTGTCTCCTAAGCCCAGAGGTAAAACATGTTCATTAAAGAGATGTGAAAAAGTTCCAAGTGAGCTGCCAAAACTAGCATAATTATGAAAATATTTAACACTGGGACCAACTGAAATCACACACTGAATATAGATCAAGGTGATGTCATAAAAAGCACTGAAGCCAAAATGCACTAAAACTACTGCAACCCCATAAATCTGGCTCACACCAGATGACAATAAACATGTGAAAATGAAAAAGAATAAGGAACACCAATTATATTTCAGACATTGCATGAAATATATGTATTATAAATGCCTTTCGAAGGCCTTATGAATGGATGGCAGCCCAAAGAGCAGCGCTTTGAAGAGATGTGCTCAAGTCCACCAAATGCCTTATTTTCCCTGTGATTGATCCAAATTGCTACATGTCCTAAAGCACTTGGCATATTTTGTACAGGGATTCAGGAAGCCTTAATCACAGGAGCTAAACTTCTAATTAAGGAATAAAATCACTTGAATGTTGAGTTATGCCAGGCTAATGGTCTTCCGCTGTAATATAAAACCTGACGTTCGAAATAAAAATAAAGTTAGGTAGCGTTTTGACACCATCGTACAGAGACATGGCCTCGTAATAGGGGCAGCCAGTCGCAGTTACATTATACACAATTGCCTTGTTTATTTAAACTACTTTACCAGGAAAAAGTGCATTAAGATGTGCATGAACGTCGAACAAGTTTGGCCATTTATGAATGGTTCATATCTTTTTGCCTTTTTAGTGACTGCGATGTTCTGATTCGCTGTCCTAAGCCCGGCTTGGAATGATGAATTACCAGTGTTCAAGGACATACTGGAAAGGACACACACGTTAATGTACGGTATGTTAGTTGGTAAAATAGTTTGGAAAATAAAGTTCAACAACCTAGATATCTGTTCAGCTAACACATACTCCATTTGGCAAATAATTTGAGAATTAAAGTTCCTTCATCGTGAACAGCACTAAGGGGCAGATTCACTAAACGCCAATGAAGGGTAGCGCAACTCGATCCAGCATTAAAGGGGCAATCCAAAGTGAACTAATGCCAATGTCACAGGGTAATACATTTTTTACCCAAACATGACACCTACTGTATAAGTATTTGTAATTTATGAGTTAAAGTGAAACTTGGTAGACTCCCCCCTCCCCTCACCTTTATTGGGTCTCTGATAAGCACAGTGTGGGATAAGGGTAAAGAAAACAGTGATTGGAAAACACTCCCCCCATTCGGAGGGCTCTAAGGCCGTGTTCACACAGGGGGCTTCGCGACGCTGCGTTCGCGCTTCCGTCTGCTGGGTGATGTGTGATCATCCCCAGCAGACGGAATGATCCAACAGAGCGGGCGGGAGGCAGCGGCGTAGTGTCACGGGTGCAGAGCAAATGGATGGTGTTTTTTTTTCCTCTCTCTCAGCATATTCTTTAGCATGGGCGGATATAATAAAGCAGCTATATGGCGTACTGACAAGTCGTGTATACAGGATTCCATCCGAGGCTGCGTTGGGCTGGACCCCCCCCCCCTCGTTGCTGGGCTGGACCCCCCCACATCCCATCCCCTCAGTCCCCCACAACGTTACATAACCCATAACGTTACAATATAAAATCTATTTAAAAACAAATACATGTGCAAAATCCTTGCAGATGCGCAAATATAGGCAAATTATTTAACTCCACATGGAATCAATATACCATTACAAAATAAATATATTTTTGAAACCTGATCTATTTTCCAGTACAAAAAATATGCACATGTCAGCATCACCATCATCTTCAGGTCTTGTTGAGTCATTGCTGGATGAAGGCCTCCCCTTTTATCTTCCATGTACTGCGGTTAAAAGCCTCTTCTATCCAAATTGCTCAAACAAATTTTCTGATTTCATCCTCTCATTACTTTTGGTCATCGTCTTGCGTGTATATGTGTATGTGTGTATGTGTGTATGTGCAGCACACAGGATTTGACACGCAGTCATTGCCCCTCAGAATTTACAATCTATATTTTTGGTGCCTCAGGCACAGGGAGATAAAGGTCACAAGGAGCCAACACCGGGAATTAAACCAGGCTCCCCTGCTTCCAAGCCAGTGCCCTAGTTTACAGTCAGTGTCTTTACTCACTGAGCCGCTCCTTCTCAAAATATAATGCTACTTCATGTCATTTCTCAACTAATACATATACAGTAGCGAGAAAATGTTTGTGAACCACAATGATAATTACGGAAACTCCACAGTTTTTCCATGATAACCTTCTTGAATCAAAACCAGTCTTTTCTAAAATATCCAATAGGGTTTATATTAACCAATTCCATGGCTTTTGAAACAAAATGATGTATGAATTAGACAAACACTGAATAATTAAGAGTCGGGTTATGTGAAAAAGTAAGTGAAGCCCTGGTTTTATTAACTAAATTAAAAGGTGATAATTAGAGTCGTGTTTAAATAATTACGTAGACCTTCAGGGGCGAGTTTGGAAGGCCCCACCCTACATAAAGATCAGAAACTTTGAGTTTGGTCTTCCCCGTACAGGTGTGTGAAAACACGTCATGCCACTATCAAAAGAAATTTTGAGGATTTCAGAAAAGCAGTTATTGATGCTCATCAGTCTCAAAAGGGTTACAAACCCATTTATAAGGATTTGGGGCTCCACCAATACACTCAAGCAGATAGTCTGCAAATAGAGAAAGTTCAAGACCACAGTCACTCTTCCCAAAAGGGGTCATTCTACCAAAAAATCTCTCCAAGAACAAACCGCAAATCTAACTCCAGAGTAACATCAAAGGATCTGCAGGTCACTATCGTTGGCTTATGTTTGTGTTTATGACTCAACTATCAGAAAAAGACTGAACAAGAATGGTGTTCATGGAAGGATAGCCAGGAGAAAAACACTGCTCTTTAAAAAGAACATTGCTGCCGTAGAATGTTCGCCAAAGAGTACACTGATGATCCACAAGACTTCTGGAACAATGTTCTCTGTACAGATGAGTCAAAGGTCTCAATTTGACCTCAATGACAAACGTTATGTTTGGCAACAACCAAACACTGCGTTCAAACAGAGAACCTCATCCCAACTGTCAAGCATGGTGATGGGAGTGTGATGTTTTGGGGCTGCTTTTCTGCCTCAAGACCTGAAGCTTGCCATCATTGACAACCATGAATTCTTCATTGTATCAGAAGATTCTAGAGGAGAATGTCAGGCCATCTGTCTGATCTGAAGCGAAGGCAAAAGTGTGTCGTGCAGCAAGACAATGATCCTAAACATACAGCAGATCTACAAAAGAATGGCTTCAGAAGACATTTCCGCATTTTAGAATGGCCTAGTCAAAATCT
Source organism: Ascaphus truei (assembly GCF_040206685.1). Classification (NCBI taxonomy): domain Eukaryota; kingdom Metazoa; phylum Chordata; class Amphibia; order Anura; family Ascaphidae; genus Ascaphus; species Ascaphus truei. Next base: position 66,288,329 of record NC_134484.1, read on the forward strand.
GGACCTTACGCCCATTGAAATGTGGCAGGACCTGACGCGAGCTGTCCATGCAAGAAAGCCCTCAAATATCACAAGGTGAAGCAGTTCTGTAAGGAGGAATGGGCCAACATTCGTCAAAACTGATATGAGACTGACCAGCAGCTACAGGAAATGCTTACTTGAAGTTATTGATGCTCAAAGGGGTGCCAGCAGGTACTGAATCTAAGGTTCACATACTTTTTCACACATGGACACTGAATTTCGAACAATTTGAGGATAAATAAATGTTGAAAAGTATCATATTTGTGTAATTTTTTATCAGGTTATTTTTTATGTATTATTAGGACTTGGATTAAGAGCCAATAAACATTTTAGGTTTTAAAATATGTGAAAACCTAAGGGGTTCACAACCTTTTTCTCGTTGCTGTACAACAGTGGTCGGCAAACTGGCTCTTTCAGCAAATACTGTTAGTACTACATGGCCGGCTGGACTGTTGGCACTTTCGCTTTCCTCCTCCCTCCGCTGCCGGTTACTATGTGTGCATCCTGCCTCACCACGCCACACCGGAAGTTGGACCCGACTTCATAAAAGCGGGACCAGAGATAAAGTGCAAGGTGCGAGTGTGTAGAATTGGGAGGGGAGAGAATTCAGAATGGGGGGAAATAATTGAGTGGGGGGGAGGGGAAGAATTGAGATTGTGGGGCGGGTGGAATTAGTAAGAATTTCAAATGTCGTAGGGGGGTTAGTAAGAATTCCGGGTTGGGGGGGGGGGGTGAAGAGAAGTCCTAGTGGGGGGGGGGGGGAGAAAGAAGTCCAAGTGGGGGGGAAGGGGAGAAGAAAGAAGTCTGAGTGGGGGGTGGGAGGGGAGAAAGAAGTCCTAGTGGGGAATGGGGGGGGGAGAAAGAATTCTGAGTGGGGGGAGAAAGAATTCCGAGTGGGGGGGGGGGGAAGAATTCCGAGTGGGGGGGGAGAAAGAACTCCGAGTGGGGGGGTGGAAGAGAGGGAGATGAGGGAGGGGCAGAGAGAGGGCGAGAGTGTGAGAGATGAAAGATAAATCGTTGTTTCATTATAAACAGTCACAATTTAGGTGACAAAAAAAACTAAATCAACGGATGAATAATTAAAAAAAATTTAGTTCTGTTCAGTACTATAAATGATTTAATTTAGATTTTCTATTTTTTTATTGCCGTCCTTCGACAAGGACACTGATAAATTCTGGCTCCAGCTCCAAGTCAGGTTGGCCACCCCTGGTGAAGGGAATAGAGTGGGAGCAAGAGATTTTAGAAGATGGGAGGCATTGGGGTCAAGAGGGCAAGTGAGATCAGCAGAGACACTTCCTCCTCTGTGACAGGAGAAAAAAAAGAGTAAAGGAAAGCAGGAGGCGATAGGAAGAGGCATAGAATATGAGGATAGAGGAGATGTCTTGACGAATGGATCTACCTTTGTCTTGAATTAGTCAGCAAAGTCCTGGGGTGAAATGGAGGAAGAAAGACAGGTAACAGACTGTGGTCTGAGTAGAGAGCCAAAGACAGAGAAGAGGTGTGGGTTAGACTTTTGAAAGTATGTTTGTTTAGCCTGGGAGAGGGCAGAGTTCAAACAGGATAGGACATATTTGTAGCCGAAAAAAGTCAGAGTATGAGAATTCCTATCTAGTGGAATTCTCCTTGAAACATGTCTCTTTATGGCCCCCACACCTCTACTGCTCTGATAAATCACCTCCATGCTGCAAGTAATTCTCTGCAAGAAGAATGGGAATCAAATGTCTTTTATTGTTGCCACTGCTTTTGCACTGGGAGAATCCATTACAAACCTAGTGCCTGGTCCTTGCTGCAACTTTTGGCAAGTCACTTTCTGTCCCTATGCCTCTAGCACAAGAGCAGATTGCATGCTCCTTGGAGTCATGAATTAGTTGAACTTGTACTGTTGAGAAATCATGAATTAAAAATTAAATTATAGTATTATTATTTATATTATTATCATCATGATTTTTATAGTAGTATTAGTCACACAATCAAAATAAAGCAGTTTTCCTATCAAATTCTGAATTACTTGACAGCCCCCATAAATTCATACCCTTGTTAGAGAGAACATAATTTCCATAACCTTGTGCATGTGTACAGTATGTGTACACACACACACACACACACACACACTATAGACAGATCAGAAGCAAGCATCGCGAGATGAGCACATGCAATCAAGCCCCATGCCACAGCGGTTAAATTCATACTCTAAAAGCGTTTGTTCTATTGACACATTGCGAGTGCACTGTCCATATTTCAACCTTTTCATTGGTATATTTAACCATATTACGCTATTGTGCGGTATTCCGTTTTCCCGTCTCTGGATTCTATTAGAACGGGTGGAGGTCACAGTCAGGGGAATGAAGGAGATGTCCAGAGATTTCTTCTTTTTTATACACGTCTTTATCAAGAAACGATTCTGTGCATTCCTATTTTAGGAGTGGGGAAGTTTCTGTTCACCTACAGATCACATGATGTTTCTTTTTTCTATTGCGCTATAGGTCATTATTTTCAATTCGACAAGTAATTATTTTCAAATAGTAATACACACAAAAAATAACTGCAGGGTTTCATAAAGAAAAATATACTCCAATACAATTTCCACTAAACAGAGACTGAAAACCATTAAAGGAAAAAACTAACCTAATACTACGCTTGTAATTAATTCAATTTACTGCATTATTTACTATTACGAGTGATTCACTTTAGTTATCAAGCTAATGGTTAGGATGTTGGTTTTCAATACACAAGCTTCAGAGAGGATTATTCTCCTTTCTGGGCCACTTACACTGGGATTTCTTGGGGGAAATTAGGTTATATAGTAGATGAGGTTGAAAACACACACATGTCCATCAAGTTCAACCTATGCTAAATTTACACCACCTATATTTGTATTTACAGTATTTACAGTATTTTGATCCAGAGGAAGGCAAACAAAAAACCCCAGTGAAATATCATCCAATGATACAGATGCAGCGGACGTTATTCGAACAAATCACGGAGTCGTTTTCGTGTGCGCTGCTGTACTCAATACGGCCAATCGCCCCAGGCACACGTTGTTTATCCCGGTGGCTTTGTTTGAATTTCATGGATTCTGTTTCTTTGTGTGCAATGAATTGAATGAATTGTAATGGGTACAGTCCTGTGCTACTGTGTCAATTTCAGGTGTTTAAAAACCAGAACACTAAAATGCCATTTTCTGCACCTGCGTCTAAAGGCGGTACGGTTGGAAGAAATCCCGCGCCACGACATGGGTATTCCGAGGTATACAACGCGTTTAGTGTTCGAATAACGGCCGCTGGGTCTGTATTTCATAAGGGGGGTAAAACAATTCTTCCTGACTCCAATATTGGCAATCAGATTACTCCCTGGATCAATATCCTTCCCAGGTTTACTTATTTGGTATATCCCTGTATACCTTTCCTTTCTAAAAAGATGTCCAACCTTTTTTTGAAGATAGCTATTGTATCTGCTATCACAGCCTCCATGGGTAATGAATCCCACATTGTAACTGCCCTTACTGTATAGAACCCTTTCCTTTGTTGCTGGTGAAATCTCCTTTCCTCCAACCTTAAGGTATGACCCCGTGGAGTTTGTACTGCCCTTGGGATGAATGCCCTCGGCATTTTCCAAAGATTTCACAGCATATACAAGAGAACCAGACTCGCAAATGTACTGCACCTGTGTGAAACCCCAGGGCTGCTGCATGGAATGGTGCAGTCCTGCTTCCCCCAAGCAAGTAAGTTACCTAGGGGCTATACCTGTAGATGTCACTGTATCTTTTCTGGGAATAAATAAATACAGCATAGTTTAGGGCTGATACTTTAAGGACCACCTCGAAACAAACATCTCCACCGAGTTAATGTTTGTTTCCTTATTCAATAAACAGCTTCCTTTACTAGGATAGAAGCAGAGGGGGTTCCAGAGCTAAAAAAAAAAAAGTTAATTTCAGCTCCAGGAAACTCCTGGTTCCAAGATACTAACCAGGAAAGGTGGCCCTGATACTTCCTTATATTTAAATCCCCCATGTCACGCGAGCCTAAAAGGACGCACCGGCTTCCTATTGGTCCACGTGATGCGGGAGATTTAAACAGTAATTTCGTTTGTGGAGGGGACATTGCTGGCGATACCTTCAGTGTCACGTATTTTGGGAACCTCGGGTAACCCAGGGCTGAAAACAGCAGGAAAGGGGCAGAACTGCTCCTTTACGCCCAAAATCCAGATCACAAAAACTGGGCTCTCTGTATCACAGGAGAAATGTATGAGCTGTGTCATTATTTCGTCACCACGCGCGCTGCGATATACCTGCTCCAGTCAGCATCCATGTATTCATCTTAATTGCACCGTTTTCAAATATGTCTGCGACAACATGAGGGATTTGCTGAGCAAGTGGGAGGAGTTACATTTGCATATTGGCGCAGGTCGATGTATTAAAAAACATGCGGCTTGCGTTACTTTTCTTGAACGTTTTCTGTGTCACTTTTTTTAGCGCAGCATGCGACAAATTCTACAAGAATATTAATACTCTTAATAAACATGTCACGTTTCAGACAGTAAGCGTTTTTGACACACAGACCCCCACTGTGTGTAGAGGGGTGGAATATTATGTGCATGAAGGTAATGTTTCTATAGCAATGATCTTCAGGATAACATATTCTCTGTCGGTATGGTGCAACTAGAAGAAAAAGCCAGTATCGCAATAAACAAATGTATCAATTTGTTACCAAAGAGGACACAACCGAATTGCTTCACTAGGAAAACTGGACTGAAAACGGCATTTTATTTGGTAATCTTCACGTCTATGACTAAGTGCCCAGTTCCGCTAAAACAGCATATCAAATATAACGCAAATGAAGATGTTTATTTATAGAGAGATTTTTAGTTGACAATTTATGGATCTGCACATGCTTTGTTTGGATTGTTCCATTTCCAAGAGGTTCATAAGAACACAGGAAGTACAAATCTCTCCCGAGAAAAAACAATATATATATATATATATATATATATATATATATATATATATATATATATATATATATATATATATATATATATATATATATATATATATATAGCCACTGTAAATATTACTGTATGTTCATTTGCATGTCTTAGACAGGTCTGCAACCCTGTCTTTCCCCATTGTCACCCAGCATACAGCGCTTCCACTGCAGCAAGGGATTCTGGGAAATGACATGCAAATGAGCACTCAGTGCCACCTTTTGTCTCAAGCTCGTATTACACAAGCCAATCCTCAAGCCAATGCATGCTGTTTTAAACACAGCTTTTAAACAGAGGCTGGGATGAGATGCAAAGCCATTAGACCTACTCACATACATGTTTCAACCTTGATGGGTATCATCAGTGTGAGGCTGGTCTTAATGGCATTGGCTTGAGGATTGGCTTGTGTAATACGAGCTTGAGACAAAAGGTGGCACTGAGTGCTCATTTGCATGTCATTTCCCAGAATCCCTTGCTGCAGTGGAAGCGCTGTATGCTGGGTGACACTGGGGAAAGACAGGGTTGCAGACCTGTCTAAGACATGCAAATGAACATACAGTAATATTTACAGTGGCTTTATGCTTTACTGTGGAGGGTTTTTGTCACTTTTTTTACCCACCATAACCTTAATGACAGTGGTGATGACCTAGTCTAGTCTCAAAGCTGCTTGCCATTAAGACCAGCCTCACACTGATGATACCCATCAAGGTTGAAAAATGTATGTGAGTAAGTCTAATGGCTTTGCATCTCATCCCAGCCTCTGTTTAAAAGCTGTGTTTAAAACAGCATGCATTGGCTTGAGGATTGGCTTGTGTAATACGAGCTTGAGACAAAAGGTGGCACTGAGTGCTCATTTGCATGTCATTTCCCAGAATCCCTTGCTGCAGTGGAAGCGCTGTATGCTGGGTGACAATGGGGAAAGACAGGGTTGCAGACCTGTCTAAGACATGCAAATGAACATACAGTAATATTTACAGTGGCTTTATGCTTTACTGTGGAGGGTTTTTGTCACTTTTTTTACCCACCATAACATATATATATATATATATATATATATATATATATATATATATATATATATATATATATATATATATATATATATATATATATATATATATATATATATATATATTGACAAAGAATACACACAAAATATTATTTGATTTCTTTAGCAGGGAGCAAATGTCGCCTGCTTCTGTTGTCAATTAGGTTTACATGTACAACTGTTGAATTTAACCCCTTTGCTGCTAGACAAAAATAATACGTTGCAGGCACTTCTGATAGCGATGGGATGAAAAGGGAAGTTCAACCAATTTGTGGAGACACGGAGACACGGAGACACGGAGACACACAGACACACAGACACACAAAGATAATTTACTTTACAGCTCGGTTTTGTTTTTGCTAGCAATATTCAATGTTTCCTGTTCAGTCAGGAACATGGAGAGTAGCTGCAGAGACGGCGACCTTCTGGCCAGCAAGTGATATCTCTGCCACTCAGACGATAGTGCTCATCTTCCAGGCCGAGCGATCGTCTCAGAGCTAAGCAGTTCAGCCTAGCACCAATGTAAACTAATGGCAGTGGCATGTTTTAGATGCTAAATCAAGCTGTGGGATCTTACAATTTATTTTTTTAATTATTATTATTATATAGAAAATTATTAATATTTGTCATTCTTTTTTTTAAACTTTTAATGTTTCCATGTTGACCTGAGTGGTTACCATCTTTCCCCTAATGTCTTCGGTGATCTCTACACATGGGACTGAGGCCACACAGGTACAAGGAGTAGTACGGGGAAAGCATTTTGTAAAAACATCCATATTTGTCAAAATATTACTGAAGCGTCACTGCCTTTTAATCAGGGGAACATGGTTGGAATCCCATTGCCAGCTGTAGTTGTGACATTGGGCAAGTCGCTTTATCTCCTTGTTCCTAAGCCAAGCAAACATTGTAAGCACTATGGGCAGGGACTCATTAGGGCCTCCTACAGTTTATGTACCAAGATCTGATTTCTATTTTTTTTGTGCGTCAAAATTTTACTGCTACAATGTAGCAGAAATCTTCAAGAAATCTATGCCGCATCTAGGAAGGCCTCAAACCAATAACGCTTAATTAGCTGTTTGAAATTAATTGACATCTTGCTTCATGTTTATACCCGATTGATGCAATTTAAATAACAGCATTTTTATGTAGAACTAGTGCTTGTAAACTTATATTAGTGTAATAGTCTTTATATTAGCTATACTGTAAAAATGCCGTTTGCAAAACTACATAGTGAAACATCCATGCTGCGGTTGGTGGATTATATATTAACTTCATACCACACTAACACTATTAACAGACTTATTAGGGCTGACACAAAGTTGAACTTGCAGACGATTTTGAAGACATTTCATCTTTTTTTCCCCTTGGAACACAGGAGAAAGGGGGGGCTCAACTCCAGCCCTCCAGACCCCCCTAACAGGTTAGGTTTTAAGGATATCCCAGCTATAGCACAAGTGCAATTTAAAATGAGATTGCTGTGCGGCCAATTTTGCCACAAAATAACATTTGGTGCCATTCATATGAATAAAAGTGAGCGAAAGCTTAGCACCTTTTTGTGGATTTGGGTCTTACTACACAGTCCCCAGTGTAGGGTTGCCAGGTGTCCAGTATTAAACCGGATTGTCCTGTATTTGGACACTATCCAGTAGAAAATGAGAGGTAAGACTGGACATGTATGTGTATACCGGTATTACCTCTCTGGACATGTATTTTGGACGAGCCACCAGGCAACCCTTCCAGGGTCCCTGCAAAATACAATGCACAGCACTGCCTACACTACAGAAACAACTACAATTATAATAAGATAAGTACAAGTGTTACTTTATAGGTAAGCGAATCAATCTGATGAAGCGGACTATAATGATCACCTGTTTAAAAGGGGCATTTCGTCAAGCCTGACTTTTGTTTTGCTTTCTTTTGATAAATGCAGCAGTTCCTCACATTTACAGCAATGCAATTATCTAAGCTGTCGATCGATGGGTTCTCCCGTGTTCGATCGGCGAAGATCCTACTTCCCAAAGCACACAATATGGCCGCCTATTTCTATAGAGAAAGTGCTGTGGCTTTCTAAAACGGTTGCTATAGCAACCCAAGGAAGCTTTACACTGTACATTAAAATCATTAAAAAGTGTTATCTAATACTACACAACTTATTTAATGCTGCTTTCATTGTTACTTTTATTTATTTTTTGACGGGGTGGGGGGAATATAGTATGTGGAACTGCCCCTTTACACAGATTCTGACACATGATATAATTATAAAACATTTTTAAACAGTCACTTAACGTCAATGTCTCCGGGCACGTCACAGATATAAGAGGTTATATTTAGAAGCAGCAGTGGTTTTTCCTGCATATATTTTACAGGAATGTATCAGTTTTGGTATGCATCATTTCCATCAAGATTGCTGCCAAATCTTCGTCATTTTCCGATTCATTGAATAGTGGCTTTGTGGGGTAAGCAATTTAAGTCAATTGTGAATGTTTTTATCCACTTAATGAATGTAGGGGTGATTTTCTTTTTTTTTATCATTTATATATTTTATTGTAATAAAAAGTACTGTACACACAATATAATAAAGGAAGTTAATATAAATAATACATTAAAAAGGGCATATGAGAAAAGCTACATTTAAATGCAAAATTTATATGAGAGGCAATAATATGGAACAATTAAAATAAAGCCAGAACATGAAAATATGAGAATTGTTTTGTAAGCACACGTAGATAAATTTCATGTTAAAGTTTAACAGAATTGTATAGATTAATAACACATATTACACTAAAGTAATTTTCCTATTTGTGATGAGAAATCATCTGAGATGCTTCCCTAGGTGAAATATAAAATGGCTCAATAATTAACTAGTATATCTACCTGTGCTATGTTATAGTTTATTGGGTAAAATTGCAACGTCGTCACACCAAAGAAAACAGTTTTATGTTTTTACTACAATTAAACTAGTTACCCGTATTTTGCTAGAGCCAAGAACTTTGCTTGCAGCAAGTTGCATGAGTACCTTATTATTTAGTTAATTTCTTATGGACAAAAACATTGAACAGACTTTTCTCCATCTTTCTTTAATTCCAAAAAGTGTGTGTGTGGGGGGGAGAGGGGTTGGGGTATTTTATGATGCAATGTACAGGATGTCCATCTGTATTCCTGCCTCCAAAAGAGCCGAAAATCAGCAAAGCACACAGAAAAAGGTTACAGAAAATGACAAATCATTCATGCTGTAATCGTTTACTAGGAAGATGCCAACTTCTCTCCTCATAAATGACCAACTTCCTCGCACAAAAGTTAAACAATGTTTACTTATTAAGCACAAAAACATCAGGGTGGAATATATGCATTCCTATATTCTGCTGTCACTGACTCCGCAATGGACCAGCCACTATATTCTTCTGCACCTGCAAACACAACAAGAACGGCACAAGTACAGTAATAACCACAGGAAATATGAGCGCGCTTACATACTAAACCACATTGAAAATTATGAAGTTAAAAAAAAAACAAAAACAAGGCTATCCCTTTGGGCTCAAATACTCAGGTGTTATCAAGGGCTTCTCACAAACGTACAGTAGAAGGATACAGATGTAAGAAGTAGCGCTCCTTGACATACTTTTGGCATGGTTTGATTGAAACTAATGAGAATGAAGGATCGGCTGTGACTCTTGAACAGATTTTATGGCCAGATGTGGAAGACTGAAAAGCAAAGGGGGGAAAAAAAGAAAAAGGCTTTTCCCCTCTGTCTTCTGCCACAAAATGTCGACCTCTAGCTTCCCCAGATCTCCCCGCTGAACACTAAATACTGGGAAAGGTTTTGGAGCTACCTCAACAGCACAGAAAAACATAACAAGTTGACTCTTTGCAAGTTGTGATAGCTTTTATTGGACCAACATGAAAATTCTTTGTGGATGTTGTTATACATGAGCTTTTGGGACTACTAAAGTCCAGTTTAAGCTCATTTATAACAGCTATGAAGGATTTTAATGTTGCTTTAATACGGGTGGTTATAATTGTGCGTTAGAGATTCAAAGTCCCTTCTGTAGATCAATCTGAAGAAGTGATTTTTACACGGTCCAACATAAAGCATTACAACATGCAACAAATGCTTGAACTTTCCAGAAATAATATTTCCACAAAGAAAAAATACAGATGGGTCATGTGTGTGTGTATTATTTATGTGTGTATGTGTATTATTTATGTGTGTTTTTGTGTGTGTGTTTGTGTGTGTGTGTGTTTGTGTATTATTTATGTGTGTGTGTGTATTATTTATGTGTGTGTGTGTGTGTGTGTATTATTTGTGTATTATTTGTGTGTGTGTGTGTGTGTGTGTGTGTGTATTATGTGTGTGTGTTATGTGTGTGTGTATTATGTGTGTGTGTGTGTTATGTGTGTATTATGTGTGTGTGTGTGTGTGTGTATTATGTGTGTGTATTAGTATGTGTGTGTATTAGTATGTGTGTGTATTAGTATGTGTGTGTATTAGTATGTGTGTGTATTAGTATGTGTGTGTATTAGTATGTGTGTATGAGTGTGTGTGTGTGTGTGTGTGTGTGTGTGTGTGTGTGTGTGTGTGTGTGTGTGTGTGTGTGTGTGTGTGTGTGTGTGTGTGTGTGTGTGTGTGTGTGTGTGTGTGTGTGTGTGTGTGTATTAGTGTGTGTGTGTGTGTGTATTATTTATGTGTGTGTATTATTTATGTGTGTGTCCATCATCACTACAAACCTACAATCCCCTTGACATTATTTACTCATAAGATCCCATACGCTTCCCTTACAAAGACGAGGTTACATACAAAAACAAACAGTTCTGCTTCTACAGAAGAGAGTAAAAGATTAAGTAGATGCACGGTTAGTGACTTCAGGGTAGGATAGGTGCAATATTATGAGATTGTCATAGTAATAAAGAATGAATGTTACAAGTGATTTAAAGCTGCAAACAAAACAAGGCCAAAGATTAAAAGAATATAAAATTGTTTTGTTCAATAATATATTATATCACCACCATATTACAGCTCGACCCCGTTATAGCGCGATCCATTACAACGCGAATCTGCTTATAACGAGATGTGAGCGTGGCTCCCAATAATATGCAGTACCATAATGCAGATCTCCTACCATTCTGTTATCTAGCCTCTCCTGTGCCCGGCTGGGTTTACAAGAGCTCGTCATGTCCCAGGGAGCTGGCGGCTTGCGGCCCCCCCCCCCCCCCCCTCCACGGCTCCGGCGTCAAATCACACACACACTCTAAGGGAGCTGGCTCTGATTTTCCTCTCCCTCCCTGTCAGCCGGAAGCGGAAAGCAGAAGCAGGGAGAGGAGAGGGATGCCAGCTGCTGACGGGTCAGCCCTGCATGTTGGTGCCACTGCGCTGCCGGGTCTGGGACAGCCGGGAGAGTAATCCCAGCTCTCCCCCTTCGGCGGCCCCAGAACCCCTGAGGGTGCAATGTTCCTAAAAAAAAAATATATTTTTAACACGATCCGCATATAACGCGATGAGATTCTTTGGACCTCAAGCATGCGCTATAATGGGGTTCAGCTGCATTTAGATTGTTGGCTTTTGGGGACAGGAATTCCATTTACGGTCTACTTGTATGTCCTGTGCTTCAACTCTAGAATCAAATATTTTCAATGTATTTAAAATGTATTTAAAATGTACATGGTAAAAGCTTTGTTTCTATGTAAAAGAAAATATTAATAGCAACATTTTGATTTTGGAATTGAATTTTAATAGCTGGTGAAGCTTTGTGAAATATGGAACGCTTATTATATCAGGTATGTACTTAAACCTTTTTTTCCGGTCACAAAAAGCTTTTGTGATGTGTTGCTTGTCCCTCTGGCAGCAAAGGGGTTTAGGTTCCTCTGGCAGCAGAGGGGTTTAGGTTCCTCTGGCAGCAGAGGGGTTTAGGTTCCTCTGGCAGCAGAGGGGTTTAGGTTCCTCTGGCAGCAGAGAGGTTTAGGTTCCTCTGGCAGCAGAGGGGTTTAGGTTCCTCTGGCAGCAGAGGGGTTTAGGTTCCTCTGGCAGCAGAGGGGTTTAGGTTCCTCTGGCAGCAGAGGGGTTTAGGTTCCTCTGGCAGCAGAGGGGTTTAGGTTCCTCTGGCAGCAGAGAGGTTTAGGTTCCTCTGGCAGCAGAGGGGTTTAGGTTCCTCTGGCAGCAGAGGGGTTTAGGTTCCTCTGGCAGCAGAGGGGTTTAGGTTCCTCTGGCAGCAGAGGGGTTTAGGTTCCTCTGGCAGCAGAGGGGTTTAGGTTCCTCTGGCAGCAGAGGGGTTTAGGTTCCTCTGGCAGCAGAGGGGTTTAGGTTCCTCTGGCAGCAGAGGGGTTTAGGTTCCTCTGGCAGCAGAGGGGTTTAGGTTCCTCTGGCAGCAGAGGGGTTTAGGTTCCTCTGGCAGCAGAGGGGTTTAGGTTCCTCTGGCAGCAGAGGGGTTTAGGTTCCTCTGGCAGCAGAGGGGTTTAGGTTCCTCTGGCAGCAGAGGGGTTTAGGTTCCTCTGGCAGCAGAGGGGTTTAGGTTCCTCTGGCAGCAGAGGGGTTTAGGTTCCTCTGGCAGCAGAGGGGTTTAGGTTCCTCTGGCAGCAGAGGGGTTTAGGTTCCTCTGGCAGCAGAGGGGTTTAGGTTCCTCTGGCAGCAGAGGGGTTTAGGTTCCTCTGGCAGCAGAGGGGTTTAGGTTCCTCTGGCAGCAGAGGGGTTTAGGTTCCTCTGGCAGCAGAGGGGTTTAGGTTCCTCTGGCAGCAGAGGGGTTTAGGTTCCTCTGGCAGCAGAGGGGTTTAGGTTCCTCTGGCAGCAGAGGGGTTTAGGTTCCTCTGGCAGCAGAGGGCTTTAGGTCCCTCTGGCAGCAGAGGGGTTTAGGTCCCTCTGGCAGCAGAGGGGTTTAGGTTCCTCTGGCAGAAGAGGGGTTTAGGTCCCTCTGGCAGCAGAGGGGTTTAGGTTCTTCCCTAAAGTGATTGGGTCTATTTTTTTACCATTCCCTCTACAGATGTAGCCAGACTTGCTGTCCTCGGGGCTCCGATAGTGTGCGGCCGCTGGACAGCAGTGCAGCTGCGTGCGATCACGGCTGCGAAAACAGAAAGTGGAGGATTAACTCTGTGGGGGTCCCGGCTTATTTTATTTATTTATAAAATGTTTTACCAAGAAGTAATACCATGAGTTACCTCTCGTTTTCAAGTATCAATGGGACCACCGCACCGTTAATCCTACAAAGCACGTAAGAGCTGTGCAGAGGTATTCCAGAGAGAAGCAGTCTCTCTGTTTCAGCAGAGCAGCTCTTGCAGGACATTAATGCACCTTTTTTTTTTTAAAATGTTTACATAGGATTGAAGCAGGGGGTCTCTGGTGCTGAACCCCATTAATTGAAGATCTGGAAACCCCATATTTCCGAGATACAGAACTCTGTATTTTGTGCCGGTATCTCTGCCAAGTTTAAATGTCCTGTGTCACGTGGGCCAATAGGAAACCGCACCGGATGACGCTACGGCTTCCTATTGGTCCAATACGGAACGGCTATCAAGCACCCCGTACAGAGGTAAGTGTCTCCGGAAGCAGGAGTTCGCCAGAGCTAAAATTAATGGGGTTCAGCGCCCGAGACTCCAGATTCAATCCAATTTATTTTTTTTAAACAGCCCTTGGATTACCTACCTGCTTTGTATATCTATATATACTGTTTGTGTATCTTGATAATGTAGATGCCCGAATAGGCGCTTCTACATCATGAAGGGGAACACTATAGGACCATAGTTGGTGAACTAAGTCTTCAATTTTATTTATTTATAAAATGTTTTACCAGGAAGTAATACATTGAGAGTTACCTCTCGTTTTCAAGTATCTCCTGGGCATAGAGTTAAGATGACAAATAATACATGTTACAAATACAGTTACGTAAGTGAACAGGGTATACATTATATACAATACATTGCATGCACAGTTAGGGATAATATATATTATAGGCGTATGTAACAGTTACAGATGGACAGGAGATTTAAATGTCCTGCCCACTCCCCTTGAAGACGTAGTTTAACAAATATAGTCCTACAGTGTTCCCCCTTCTGACATAGAATCCCATATTCAGGCATCTCCATCAAGGGGCAGGAGTGATACAAAAGAAAATACATGTTAATAACAAAATGAAAATAAATTACTTCATTCCCCCCCCCCCCGCCCCATTACCTTAGTGGCTAATGGCCAAGATATAAGCTAATGAAGTAGTTAACCACTTCCGGCCCTCCCCATGAGGTCTAACAACCCACCCATGCCCCAACAAAACTAACCCCTCTCTAGACTAATGCCCAATATACCTCTTAGCAATCAACACGTCATTGATTTTGCTAACAAAATTGTGCAAACCTGCTCCATGCTTTATCTCTTGATTCTCATGTAACTTACTCCCAGCATACTTCTAAGGCCACTGCCCACATGGAAACAGTTACCACGATTGGAGGAAACAGATGGAGTAAGTCTACATATTTGCATTTCAAAGAAATGTCCATGCAAATCTTTGATGACAAATTACTGATAGATGATCGAGGGTGACCAACAGTTCCTGTCTGAGTCCTGAACAGAAGTTGGGAAGTGGCAGGAGAAATGATCAAAGGGAGTACTACTAGCCGTCTCAGAAATAGTGGACCACCTGCTTTAATATTTCCCCTCTTCTGTGCAAGGAGGGTGTTCCTGCATGGCAAAGCTCTGCAGCACTGCTGGTTTTAGGCGTCTGCAATTTTCTTCTGTTACAGAGTGCGGGGACATTTCACTATATCGGTTTGGTGAACATTGTCCACTGCTATCTAATTCCTGGAACCTGTACCATTGGGAAGCAAGGTATTGTTTATGAACATTACTGTTATTTTATGCTGGCCGTGTAGACCAGCAGTGCGTAAACTGCAGAGCACGCCCCAAAAGGGTTTGCGCGCTAGATTTCCTGGGGGGGGGGGTGTCATGGCAGTTATAGAGGTCCCGCGCTCTCCCCCCAGGTATTTAAATTAAATGCGGGGGGACCGCGCAAGGCCTCTATAATACACTTACCGTCTCTTCCAGTGACGCGTCGTCCTGGTAACCGGGCGTCAAATGACGTGACGTCACATGACCCCAACGCCGGGGTTGAGCGGGGGTGGGGGGTAAAGCGCCGAGTCGAGCAGGCAGGGGTGCGCACGGGGAAAAGTTTGCACACCCCTGGTGTAGACTATAACAGTGATGTATGGCAGGGATGCTCAACTCCAGACCTCAAGCCCCTTCAGCAGGTCAGCAGGTCTTCTAGATATCCCTGCTTCAGCACAAGCGGCTCAATGAGAGGCTCAGTCGAAGCCACTTGTGCTGAAGCTGGTATCTCCTGAAAACCTGACCTGTTGGGGGGAGGGGAAGGGGGCTTGAAGACTGGAGTTGAGCCCCCTGATGTATGGGACACTCACACAATCCTAATGCCCAGGAGGTGGTAAATGCTCAGGTACAGCAAGCACTCATGGGCTTTTAAATTAATATAAATATGTATTCCAGGATCAGGATGATTTTCTGTCATTATTATTGTTCAAAGACTGAAGGAATCTTCCTAAAATAAACAACATAATAGTCAGGGACTAAAAATGATGCTGCATAATATCTAAACATTTAAAAAAAATAAAAATAATGTAAACCATCACTTAAAACTTTTTTTGTATGTGTGTGTATATCTTTGTTTATATAAAGCCATCCAGGTACATAGTGCTTTCCATTACAGGTGACATAATATAACAACACATAATGGGAATAAGCACTTCAGACATAAAATAGGAAAAGGCGTCCCCTGCCCCAAAGAGCTTACAATCTAGAACTATGTTATAACACCATAAACCATACATTATGAGTGTTGTTACTATGTAAGGTTTTAGGTATACAGGCGGTCCGGTCCCTCGGCTATGCGCCGGAGTCCGTCCCGCAAACCACAGTCGGATTGTTGATCCAAATGTTAATACGCGGCTTACTACAGTTTATTAGCACACACACAGCCCCACCCCCATACAAAAGTTAAAGCTTTAATAAATATTTCTTTAAAAAAAAAAATTAATAATAATAATAATATGAGGCCCAACCCTGGAATAAAATATCCAAAATCCCATTTATATCGTAAAAATAAAAATTTCCCAAGACCCTTGCATGGTCCTTGTAAATGTAAGTATGGATATTCAACCATAACGAAAAATGATTTAATATTAATATCTCCCATTCTTACGGCTACCAAGTGTTCCATAGCGAGCCACTTGAACCAGACAACCCCCCCCCCCACCAATAAAGTCTATTATAAATACAATGAACCACGTCATGCTAATGGAAAACCTCCCCAGCTATCTCACAGAACGTTTGTGAGATCCAGTGAACAAATACCACATACTCACAACTACTTATATAGACAAATAATTATGTGTCTTCGTCCCTTTGACATATAAATTGCAAAGTTAGCCATTTCAAATGCTATATATATATATATGCAAATATAGCTGTATGCTCATCTGCATGTCTTAGGCAGGTCTGCAACCCCACCTTTCCCCATCATCACCCAGCATACAGCACTTCCACTGCAGCAAGGGATTCTGGGAAATGACATGCAAATGAGCACACAGTGTCACTTTTTGCCTCAATAACCATTTTTAACATGGTTCCCTATAGGCTTAAGCTTGCTGCATGGTCACAGCTTTGAGCACAGCCAGGGTTAAGGTGCATACCCAGAAAACCACCCACAGACAGCCGTTTCGACCTTGATGGGTCTCATCAGTGTGGGGTTGATTTTACTGGGAATGCAAGAGAGGCTATGGGATAGGCTAAACCATAATACTGAGTTAAGTTATGGTGAGTAAAAAAAGTGACAAAAACCCTCCACAGGAAAGCAAATATGCAAATACAACTGTATGCTCATCTGCATGTCTTAGGCAGGTCTGCAACCCCGCCTTTCCCCATTATCACCCAGCATACAGCACTTCCACTGCAGCAAGGGATTCTGGGAAATGACATGCAAATGAGCACACAGTGTCACTTTTTGCCTCAACATTGAGTGCTGTCTCTTGTTTACCAATCCTTGGAACGGTAACGTATAACTATATATATATATATATATATATATATATATATATATATATATATATATATATATATATACTATATAATTGAAAGCACTGTATGCCTGCCTGTCTGGATGTCCGGTGTCCCTAGGGGAAATCTCATTGGTCCCTTGGGCCGCCCCCGCACACCTCTCATTGGCCTGAGACGGAGTGACGGGCCAAAGGACACACACACAGTGTCACACACACACACCTCACCCCCCCCCCCCAAGCCCATCCCCCCCCCCCCCAAGCTCACACCCCCCCCCCCCAAGCTCACACCCCGGCGACGCTACAGTCAGCGGGGGGGCCACAACACGCTGCCTCCCGCCTCACATCCACGTGGGAGCGGACGGATGGGTGAGGCAGCGGCCGGATGGGTGAGGCAGCATACCCACGGGCCTGGCCGCACGCTCCTCGGCACCGCCTCACCTCTCCCACCCCCCCTCACAGCAAAGCCCAGCCTACCCGGCGCCGCCTGCAACGCTCCTCGGCACCGCCGTCTCACCTCGAGGCGGAGGCCAGCCTTGCAGGAGGGACCCCACACATGCCCCGTGCTGCTCACCCCCCCTCCACATGCCCCGTGCTGCTCACCCCCCCTCCACATGCCCCGTGCTGCTCACCCCCCCTCCACATGCCCCGTGCTGCTCTCCCCCCCTCCACATGCCCCGTGCTGCTCTCCCCCCCTCCACATGCCCCGTGCTGCTCTCCCCCCTCCCCCCTCCACATGCCCCGTGCTGCTCTCCCTGCAACTTCCCCCCCCCCCCCCTCCACATGCCCTCTGTCCGGCTCCCGTCCGATCCCTGCCCCTCCGTACCAGATGACTGCAGGGTCCGTCTCCCGGACTGAACGAGGAAGATGCTGCCGACTGTAAGGTAAGCAGCTCCCCCCCCCCCACACACATTCCTTCATCTCCAGCCTGATCCCTCCGTACACACACTATATATATCTCTATACATAAGACACACACACACGTAGACACACACATGTAGACAC
Organism: Ascaphus truei; assembly: GCF_040206685.1. Lineage (NCBI taxonomy): Eukaryota > Metazoa > Chordata > Amphibia > Anura > Ascaphidae > Ascaphus > Ascaphus truei. Next base: position 66,306,426 of record NC_134484.1, read on the forward strand.
ACACACACAGATGTAGACACACACATGTAGGCACACACACACACGTACACAGACACACACACACATAGACACACACACACCTATACAGACACACGTATACACACAGACACACGTATACACACAGACACACGTATACACACAGACACACGTATACACACAGACACACGTATACACACAGACACACGTATACACACAGACACACGTATACACACAGACACACGTATACACACAGACACACGTATACACACAGACACACGTATACACACAGACACACGTATACACACAGACACACGTATACACACAGACACACGTATACACACAGACACACGTATACACACAGACACACGTATACACACAGACACACGTATACACACAGACACACGTATACACACATGTATACACACGTACACACACACACACGTACACACACGTAGACACACGTAGACACACACACACACACACACACAGACACACGTATACACACAGACACACGTATACACATGTATACACACACACGTATATACACACACACGTATATACACACACACGTATATACACACGTATACACACACACACACGTAGACACACACACACGTAGGCACACGTATACACACACACGTAGGCACACGTATACACACAGGCACACATTGACACACGTGTACACGCAGACACACGTATACACGCAGGCACGCAGACACACGCAGACACACGTAGACACGCAGACACACGTACACACGCAGACACACGTAGACACACGTAGACACGCAGACACACGTAGACACACGTAGGCACGCACACACACGTAGGCACGCACACACACGTAGGCACGCACACACGTAGGCACGCACGTAGACACGTACACACACACGTAGACACGTACACACACACGTAGACACGCACACACACGTAGACACGCACACACACGTAGACACGCACACACACACGTAGACACGCACACACACACACACGCAGACACGCACACATACACACACACACACACACACACATATACTCACACACATGTACACACACACACATGGAGCCATACACACACACATGGAACCATACACACACACGGAGCCATACACACACATGGAGTCATACACACACACGGAGTCATACACACACACACATGTAGACATACACACACATCATGTATACACACACACACACACACACACACACACACACACACGTATACACACACACAAACATGTATACACACAAACATGTATACACACATGTATACACACACACGTTGGTATACACATACACACTATCCCCAGCACCACCACATCAGCACACCGGTATCCCATGCCCCCCCAGCACACTGGCATTCTCGGCTCCCCACCATTCCCAGCCCCCATCAACACCATCAGCACCTTCGCACCTCCCCCATCGGCACACCCACATCCGCACCCCCACCCCCACATCAGCAACAAACCCTCCCAAATCAGCACACCGATACAATCACCATCAGTACAGCCACAGCAGCAGTACCACCACACACCGCCATGGGCCGCATGAACCACTCCCCACCCAAATGCCACCCCCACACCACAAACATCCCGGGCAACGCCGGGGCTCTCAGCTAGTATATATACATATACATATACATATACATATATATATATACACACACATATATACATATATGTAGTCATGCTGTAAAATGGTCTGCAGTTATCCCTCCTGCTGGCAGTAAGGCCTGGTAAGTTACAGGGATGCCAGCAGTAATCATGGAGGTTTGCCCTCACACCCTGGTGAGGTGTCCTATGTGTGGATGGGAGTTGCTACATACTCTGAGTCCACCGTTAGTGACATCAGAGATGTGCCTGCCCCCTGAGAGATATAAGGCACAGCACTGCTCAAAGTTAGTGTGTTGAAGAAGGAGCAAGTCTGCGTTGAGACTTGGGAGTGGGTGGCACACTAGTGCATTAACTAGTGTCCCCACTCCATATTACATAACGTCTAGCTGTCAAAGCCATACTGTGTCCAGGGACCTGGCACAGGGGTGATCTCCCTGAGGGGAGAGGGGATCCCACTCCATTGGGAGGGTGTACCTTTGAAAGGATCACACGGCGAGATGTGCGGCTGAGTAAATCGCTGCAAGGGGCAGCTGGCCCATACCAAGCAACAATAAAGAATGACCTTGAATAATGACACTTCACTGTGTGAGTCTGGAATTATTCAGCAGGGGAAGGCACCACCAAGAAGGAGTTCCTCATCAGAATCATCCCCACGCAGGCGCAGGGATCCTGATGAGGTGGAGGCGCTGCACTGGATATAGGTAGGACTCAAGTACACTACCTCAGCTGCCTGTCTGGGTAGGCAATCCCCATACAACATCATGCGAGAGACTCAGGAGTCCTGTTGCCAACAGGTGCACCACCAGACACGACCATGTAATGGGGACTGGTTAGACCACAGGGGCCAATGTGTGATTGGGTGGTCAGGCTAGGCCAGAAAATCCGTTATATATATATTTTTTTTTAATAGACTGGTACAATTAACACAATGCAATAATTTCATCCAGTTGTACAATGTAACCCCCCCCCCCTACCTCACTTTCCTATCTCTTGTTTTTCATTTCTGTACCCCATCCTTATTTCTTTAACATTGCTTGAGTACAATATATGTTACATAAAAAAATAAAATGAGGCACATATGGAAACATCTTAAACACTGTAAACCTTAATATAACTGAATGTATTAATCCACCTCGCACACTTATCCTGACAAGCAAACGTCCTAATCTTACTTTCTGACAATATAACCACATCGATATGGTACAAAAAAGTGCTTGCAAGGCTTCAACAGTTTGTGAATAAATTACACTGATATTTCCAGGTAACAGAATGAGAACCAAAACGCATACACAATTTTTTTACCCCCAAGGGGAGCATGAGATAAAAATAAGCTCGTGTAATGTTCAGCAGTGCAATAAAAACATATGCAAAAGTAGAAGGTTAAAAACGGGTCAACTTGGTGAAGAAAACAAGTTTTTAAAAGTAACTGGGGAAAAAGATAGGAGTGTGGGAAAATGTGAAATATTTGGACACATCTTCCAATCGTCTTATATAATGCCAAACACAGAAGCAGAGGGAGTATTTGGTGTGTAAGGAGAAAAGAATGCATATTCGTTTAAGTTGAAGACATAGGGTAACTTTTGCAGCAATACAGATGTGAGTTTGCAGCCGCGGTGATACAGAAACTGAAGCCTACGCACACTACGAGAAACGTGTATAATTCACACCCTCCATCTTGCTATTGAAACTTGGTGATAGATAATCAAGGTACTGGTTGCACATTTGGGAATAAATTCGTAGGCCACCCATTGTCTTTTTTTTTTTTTTTTCCCGTGATTATACTACAACAAAGATACCCCCCCCTCCCCCCACTTCACCTCCTGTATCTAGTATAATGATCTGGGACAGGAGTGGCCAACTCCAGTTCTCAAGGGACACCAGCAGGTGAGGTTTTATGGATATCCCTTAGCACAGCTGGCTCATTCGAAAACTGAGCCACCTGTGCTGAAGCAGGGATATCCACCTGTTGGTGGACCTTGAAGACTGGAGTTGGAAGCTCCAGATCTAGGAGTAGGTCCACCTTAGAGCAGTGCAAACAGCAAAACAGAATCCCAAGAGTGGATCAAACAAACAAAGCCCCTAGAACAATGCACTAGCTACTGATATGTCAAATAGTTAGTACTAGGGGATACAAATATCTCCCAACTAGAGACACCAGGAGTGGAAGCTCTAGTTAACACACAATGCACCAATAAACAACTAAATACAAAGATTATTGAGTGAACAAATGTGAAGGAGGCTTCAAATCTTACTTTGTTCATTTTGCATTGAATATATTATATATTTTGCATCTTCGTTTGATTAAACGTTAAAACGATGGTGAGAGGTAAAGCTCAGAAAAACAAGTCTAACCAGGGAGGCACTGAAGAAAATCGCCAAAGAAAACTTAGTCCTATTCTTGGTGTCTAGGTCAGTGGTTCTTAACTTTTTTTGAACCTACGGACCCCCACACGATAATATAATATATTTTCATAAAAATGCATTCAAAATTAGCAAAAAAAAGGGGACATGATCCGGGCCATATCCTGGGGGCATCCCTTAAGGTTGGAGGAAAGGAGATTTCACCAGCAACAAAGGAAAGGGTTCTTTACAGTAAGGGCAGTTACAATGTGGAATTCATTACCCATAGAGACAGTGATGGCAGATACAATAGATTTGTTCAAAAAAAGGTTGGACATCTTTTTAGATGGGAAAGGTATACAGGGATATACCAAATAAGTAAACATGGGAAGGATGTTGATCCAGGGATTAATCCGATTGCCAATTCTTGGAGTCAGGAAGGAATTTATTTTTCCCCTTATGTGATATCATTGGATGATATGACTCTGGGGTTTTTTGTTTGCCTTCGTCTGGATCAATAAACAAGTATAGATAAAGGATAAAGCATCTGTTGTCTAAATTTAGCATAGGTTGAACTTGATGGACGTACGTCTTTTTTCAACATCATCTATTATGCAACTATTGTTCTGTATGTCTATTTATGTAGCGCCATTAATGTACATAGCGCTTCACAGTAGTAATACACGTGGTAATCAAATAAATAACAGATAATATAAATAACAGGTCATGGGAATAAGTGCATCAGACATAAAAGTAACATTAAGGAAAAGGAGTCCCAGCTCCGAGGAGCTTACAGTCTAATTGGTAGGTAGGGAGAACGTACAGAGACAGTAGGAGGGAATTCTGGTAAGTGGGTCTGCATGGGGGCCAAGCTTTATGTATCATGCGTCCAGTATAATCCACAGTGCTATTCATATGCTTCTTTAAGCAAGTGTGTCTTAAGGTGTGTCTTAAGGTGGGTCTTAAAGGTGGATAGAGAGGATGCTAGTCGGGTATTGAGGGGAAGGGCATTCCAGAGGTGCGGGGCAGTAAGTGAGAAAGGTTTAAGGCGGGAGAGAGCTTTAGATACAAAGGGGGTAGAAAGAAGACATCCTTGAGAGGAACGCAAGAGTCGGGATGGTGCATAACGAGAAATTAGGGCTGAGATGTAAGGAGGAGCAGACGAGTGTAAAGCTTTAAAAGTGAGGAGGAGAATTGAGTGTGTGATACAGGATTTGATCGGAAGCAAGGAGAGGGATTTCAGGAGGGGAGATGAGGAGACAGATTTAGGAAAGAGAGTGCCAAAAATTCAATACAATTATGAATGAATATAAAAAAAAAATTACATTTTTTTTAAAAAACATATGAACTCGGGATAGGATACACCGAGTGAGAAAAATATGAGGCCTTAGTGTTTGCTAATAGTAGTTTGCAGAACTTAAACATTCGTCAGAGTTGTCAAAAAAAAATTCTCCCCACGGACCCTCAGGGGGTCCATGGACCACAGTTTAAGAACCTCTAGTCAAGATCCTAGAACCCATCGGCTGAAAAAAAGTGGAGATCAGGGTATGAAAAGAAATTACAACCCTAGTGTCCACATACCCTATGTATAAAGCAGCAGTATATAAATATACGGTAATAGTCACGATTCCTGATGCAGCAGTAAAAGCCACTGGGTTCTGGAGCGACCTCTCAGTGTGCAGTCCCTCTCAGCTGGCGTCACTTCTGTGATGTTATTAAAACCGGTCTTAGCCTTGTCCACTCAGTATAGTTCTTGTGGACAGCATTTTAGAAAGTGTATACTTTGTATATGCATTAGCGTTCCTCAGGTGCGCTCCTTTTTCAGCACAGACAACTCCCCTAATTTATTTGGAGGGAAGTTTGAGGGGATATATACAGTATATAAGTGTATATAAGTGTATATAAGTGTGTGTGTGTATATATATATATATATATATATATATATATATATATATATATATATATATAAAGAGAGATTGAGAGACAGAGAGAGAGAGAGAGAGAGAGAGAGAGAGAGAGAGAAAGAGAAAGAGAAAGAGAGAGAGAAAGAGAGAGAGGCCGCGCGTATAGAGCCCGCGACGGACGATGGCGCCCAAAAAATAAATGCATTGCCGCCACGTGCGCTTATAGTAAGCGCGACGGCGACAATGCAACGTCTCGTCGCGAATTTTGGTAGCTGGCAATTTTTGATTTTTTATATGCTATATGGTGGAGGGTTTTTAGTTACCTTTTCACCCACCATAACACACACACACATTAAAATGGAAGTCTTCCTCACCACGGATTTGTAATCCATCGCTCGAATTTTCAGTGATAGAAAAATACCTGATGGATTTGACTTTTTGAGACTGAGCGTGGTTAATCTGCAGCTGAAAGGAACTGGCCAATCCAAAGAAAAAATGTGCCCATCTCTAGATATTTGGATCCCTAAGTACTAACTATTAAACATACTAATCAGTCGCTAGTGCAACGGTCACATTTACAATCTAGAACTATAAACAACACCATGCCTACACTAGGGGATAAGCGAATAGTTCCCTCTAAATGCCAATTAGTACAGACGCTACTTGTACTGGTAAGTATCACGGGATCCAGCAGGTCCCCGGCTCTGCAAATAGCAAGTTTCAGCTCCAGGGACCCAGGTAAAGAACTGCCACTTTAAAGTCTGATAGAAAAAACAAATGGCGCACAGCCAGGGAGTCAGGTGTGGGATAAAAAACTTTTCCTTTATTGCAGCATGGTAGGAGACAAATTCACCCCCTTGGGGGACACAGACAGGGACCTCCTACGCGTTTCGGACCAACGGGTCCTTTATCAAGGAGTATGGGATGTGTACAGAGTGAGCACCTTATATATCTAATGCTTAATTAGCAAATGACAAAAATCTGTGCAAAAATTGAATCGCGGGTTTTTGTCATTTGCTAATTAAGCATTAGATATATAAGGTGCTCACTCTGTACACATCCCATACTCCTTGATAAAGGACCCGTTGGTCCGAAACGCGTAGGAGGTCCCTGTCTGTGTCCCCCAAGGGGGTGAATTTGTCTCCTACCATGCTGCAATAAAGGAAAAGTTTTTTATCCCACACCTGACTCCCTGGCTGTGCGCCATTCGTTTTTTCTACTGGACTTATCTGGATTCTGGATCCTTCTTGGCTTGCACGCCGGCAGAGAAACCCTGGAGATGACGTGAGTGGGGCTTTTGGTTTAGACTGTTATGGTTAAGTCTGACTGTTGTCATTTAAGCTAAACTTACAAGTCTTTATTTGCCTGCCCACTCCCACTGGTGTCTCCAGGGGCAACATTATTTTGTTATTGGATGTAGTTGATGCGGGTTTGAGCACCCCAACTCTCTATCCACTTTAAAGTCTGAAACCTAAATGGAGAACAAACAATGCTGTCAGACTCATTAGCAGGCAATACAGAGTGTTTACAGAACTGTGGATTTGAATTGAATTAAGCATGAAGGTGTGTGCATGTGTGTGTTATTTAGAGGGAGATATATATAGATATAGCAACATACATACACACAACGCGAGAGAGACTCCAATAAAATAGGACACAGTTTAAAGCAGCAATACTACATTCCCTTTTTTTCCCTGCTTATTTGTATATGTAAAGCATGCGACTATGTATAATTCTACATTCTTACCTAAGCTGGCAATCGTTTGGTGCTCATGTTATAAATCTGTAAAAATCCTGATTGTGTGCATAACACAGTCAGTGTAACTCAGCAGCTACAATGTATCCTTATATGACTACGGTATCTATTGTTACAGTTTACAGCTCAAACTGTTGGGAATATTGGCAACAAATTATTACAACCAGGAAAGTATTACAAATATGTTGCACTGCTTGAGAAGTGGACTAAAACCAGCTATAGCAATCAAAGGATGCTTTAAAATTCATTACAAATGGCATTAAGAGTTAAATACTTTTTTTTAAATGCAGTATTATCTAATACTACAGAACAGATATATAGAGGTAATAAGTTTTCATTATTCGTGTAAAAAGGGACGTCTAATGTTATCCTTCATTCCTGCATTATTAAAGTTTCTCTTCCTTAAGTTGTGTTTTTTGTGATGTTGGCAGCATTCATTACTGTACATTGCAAATACTGTATGAATTGCTTAATGGTGTCACCACTTAATTTATTAGTTAAAAAGAAATATCAATTAATATATTAAACTAAAGAAAATGTACAATAATGACTGCCTTTAAGAGGCCCCAAAAAGCACTAAGCATATTTATGAAAGCAGCAAAATGTGTGTAATATATATATATATATCACACACACAATTTCACATGTTTTGCTGTTTTCATAAATATTCCATCCTAATTACATGCATTTTGTGGCCTCTTAAAAGCAGTCATTATTGTACATTTTCTTTAGTTTAATATATTATTGATATTTATTTTTAACCAATAAATTAACTTAAGTGGTGACACCATTAAGCAATTCATACAGTATTTGCAATGTAATGAATACTGCTAACATCACAAAAAACACAACTTAAGGAAGAGAAACTCTAATCATGCAGGAATGAAGGATAACATTGGACATCCCTTTTTACACAGATAATGAAAACTATTTATGCTGTAAAGCATGTTATCTGGATGTGTATATATATATATATATATATATATATATATACATATATATATATATTATATTATATATAAATGTATTGAAACATACTCGTGATTGGCTGGCTTCCGCACTTCATGGTTGGAAAACCCGGATGCCGATTCCGGGAAGCAGCAGCGCTGTGAACATCAATCTTGATGAAACTGGGAATCTATTCTATAGAATTCTATTTATCTGGACATATTGCACTATTTGTGTTTTTATTTTTTTTATTCACATATTTGGAAGGAGCGGCTCAGTGAGTAAAGACACTGACTGGCACTGATTTTGAAGCAGGGGAACCTGGTTCAATTGCTGGTGTTGGCTCCTTGTGACCTTGGGCAAGTCACTTTATCTCCCTCTGCTGCAGGCACCAAAAACATAGATTGTAAACTCCACGGGGTAGGGGCCGTGTCTGCAATATGACTCTGTAAAGGGCTACGTAAAACTAGCAGCGCTATACAAGAACATGCTATTATTATTATTCCCGACAGCCTGGACTACAACACTGATGAGGATTGAAGGAGCAATCCTGTAAAGGGTTTGAGCAGCACTTTTTAAAGTATTTTGTATTTTTTTTCACATCACTATTTTTGCACCGTTTGGTATTTCACCTTAGAAGGATTAAAACATTTTCTTACATAAGAATTGCACTTTTTTGTATCGAGCGCCAGTTTAATAAAAACATATTGCAATATAATACACTGGGGAATATATAAGATTGTTGTTCTCTTTACTGTGGCACTGTAATTTATCCTTTTTGTTATATACACACACACACACACACTTTTTTCATATACTTATTACACACATACACCAGCACTTATATATGAATACACAAAAATCGCTGTTATATGTACATATTTTAGTACACATGCATATGAACATTAATGTTTTTTTTGTTTTACATATTCACATTTTTGGACCAAGTAAGAGGGATGATTTAAAGGATATTTAAGAGAGATTGTTGAACTCTATTAGTTCACCTGAAGAATAGCTAAAAACCATTTCAATGTGTTTCAAAACATCTCTCACTTGAGAGATCATACTGCCTGCCTTGTGAACTTTTGAAATGGTGCCCAGTTCATGTAATATATACATTTCTCTTCTATGCGCTAAACCTCCACACCTACTCAATGTTCTTGGTATCTGCGGGTTCACATGTTGTAAAATGTATGGGTTACCAAAGAACCCAACATGAAACCCCCATTTTATTCCACTTCAAAGTATATTGTGGAACAACCTAAAAGGGATATCCTCGTGTTAACTGCAAGGGCTGCCATACTGTTTTATTAACAACATGTGGCCATGGCTCTTTCTGAAATGATTTTGACTTAACAGTCTCCACAAGACTGCATTTATACTATTGTTTTCTAATGCCACACAAAAAAAATATATGATCTGGGCCCAATAATAAAAGGAAAAAAATAAAATAAAGGATGGAGAGATATTTCAGAAGTCATTCTCATGCAAGGACTTTTCATTCCATAATCAAACATAAAAAATGCTCATCAATGTCCCGTTTAAAAATGTTTTTTTTTTAATTACTCAAAATGTTTCCAACATAATGCGATAAATTGTAAGCATACAAATCAAGACCAGCAAATTCACTCTTTTGTTAACGCTCACTAGTCTATGTAATGTTCTCAATACCATGGTCAAGGTGGCTACAATGCGCTGTGATCTAACAATTTAGCCCCAGCTATCAGCTCTTATGAAGACTGCTTATTGACTCCAACTGAAAACATTACCCTGATCAGAATCCCAATATGTTTCATTGTGAACAGCTACTGCATGAGACATTGGATAGGGGTCAGTGTGTTCTCTCCGCACAAAATCTGGGACTCGTAAAAATAAAAATAAATGTAGAAACTCAATTTGTACCCAATAGTTTCCAAGCAACTTACATCACAAAATCATGATAGTGATGTGAATCAAGGTAATATATTCAAGTCTTTAAATGTAACATCCAATTAATAGTGGGGAGAAAATAAAGATAAAGATCTTACCAAATGGCAGGTGGGAGGGTGGACTCGAGGAGAATTTGTGGCCGCACGTGTAAAGGCCTCCGGCAGAAACTGAACTACAAGCTTGTATTTAAGACCAATATGCTAGGTATCCCACCAGCCACAAGGTCTTCTGAATACCTCACAATGTTACCCGATTATTCTTATGAGAGCTAATCAACGGCTAGAATTATTGACTGGCTTTCCACCTACATGGTGAAAAAGGGAAAGCAGACGTCTGTATCACCAGCGCATTAGATATGTAAAATATTTTAGGTGCCAAAACTGTCAAAAATGCCTGAATATATACGTTAAGATAAAAACGGACCACAATTTGATTTCCCAGGAGACATGTTAAACCACTTCATCTCAAGAAAAGTATTTTATCAGTTTGATATGTGATATGACATGAAAACGTATTTGGCACAAAGTGTTACAACTGTAGGAATACGTACAGAAATATTATCCAAACCAAACAACCATCACTCCGTAAGTCTCCATTATTTTATAATTGCTCCAGTAACATACTTTACTAGCCACCTAGGAATAACATGAACCTTTCACACCACTAAATGTGTGATAACACCAACAAATGTTACAGTATTTATGAGTGTGATTATCTGAAAAGAGGTTGAAATATGCTTAAATTCAATATAGGAATCCCAAATAGCAAGTTCTGAGCTTACACCAAGAGAGCTTGGAAGAAATGTGTGAAAATTGTTAGTTGAAACAAAGCCAAACTGACTGAAGATATCTCCCACAAGCATCCCATGATAATACTACAGTGAGCCACAAAATGCTTAGATAAAATATAACCAGTGCTATAAATCTCAATGCCGTTACTGAAGTTTGCCAAAAACTCAGCACAAACTGTAAATCTCAGCGTACCATTTAACTTGAACTAATTCTTCATGTTAAAAAATAAATGGGAGCATTTTAACCACTTGAGTGCCAATGTAACTCGGGATCATGGGGGCACGAGGATGAGCTAATATTATTATTAACGCCCAAACCTTGTAAAAACTGGGGTTTTCTTTTTAGATAGGCCTGATCCCACAGAATGATTATCATGGGAAAAGCTATAAACTTCAAAACATGGCAGAGAATTTGGGGAAAATAGTTCCTTTTTCCATGTTAAAGTTCATAGCAAGGAAGAATTAAACGGTGTTACCATAAATCCCCAAACCGTCTGACGTTATGCTGCAGTGGGATTATACATTTCAAATAGTCATAATAAACGTACATTTTGTTACGAAGCAATAGACATTTAAATTGACCGATCTACACATTTGAGTTACAATATACTCTGTCATTCAACCCATTTTCTACACCCCTTAGTTTTTACGTACATTTTGCAGCTTTGCAAATGTAATGTACAGTAAAGTTAAAATGTGCCACTTCTTCTCCCAAACCATCTCCCAGTCATTCTTTTGCCCCCATCAGGTGATGCATTCAAGTTTATTTCTGGACTAGAGATGGGTGAAATTTTCACCCCTCAAGCCTCCTCCAAATAAAAAGGAGCACAGAAGTCTCTCCCTATGATATTTAGAGGGAGGTTTGAGGGGATGGATATAGAACTTGATATATTGGTGTCTCTCTCTTGGATACCGGAGTGCAAATCGGATTTTGGTAAAAATCCGGGACGGAAATCCGCAAAACGGATTCCGACTGGTTCGCCCCCATCTCTATTCTAGACATGACATCACAGGATTCAAGCGGCCTGCTCTTCAAACTTAAGTCAGAGACTAAGTTAACAGCATCCCTGTCTGGCCACCGCTGAATTCACATCATATCAGAGGCCCTGCGCTGAATTCACACATCATATCAGAGGCCCTGCGCTGAATTTACACATCATATCGGAGGCCCTGCGCTGAATTCACACATCATATCGGAGGCCCTGTGCTGAATTTACACATTATATCGGAGGCCCTGCGCTGAATTCACACATCATATCGGAGGCCCTGTGCTGAATTTACACATCATATCGGAGGCCCTGCGCTGAATTCACACATCATATCGGAGGCCCTGCGCTGAATTCACACATCATATCGGAGGCCCTGCGCTGAATTCACACATCATATCGGAGGCCCTGCGCTGAATTCACATATCATATCGGAGGCCCTGCGCTGAATTCACACATCATATCAGAGGCCCTGCGCTGAATTCACACATCATATCGGAGGCCCTGCGCTGAATTCACACATCATATATCGGAGGCCCTGCGCTGAATTTGCACACTTTCATTAGGACTCATGCTGAATTTAAGAGATGGAGAAGTCACTACGTGCACAGGGTTGCAGATCATTTAAAAAGGGAAGGATCCAGGCATACTATGTTGCAGGACTGGCAAGTGCGTACCTCTTTTTAAATAATGTAGCAATAAATTATATAAATTTATAATGCATAATTGGTGGTGCTGATGGGTAGCAAAACATATACAGGGTGTTTGTAAAATTGTATTTAAATTAACAATTCCCTCAGAAGTCTATGAGTTTAACTCCTATAATGGAAGTATCTTGCCCCCTGTGCATGTCCTACTCTCTTTAATTGTTAACGGAATAAAATAATGATTTTCTTAATCACTGGCTGACTATGGTAACCTTTAGGCTGAGGACCCGCTGCACGCGGCCGCCTTGCTTGCCGGCGGCGCGTGCAAGTCACTGCACCGCGATCTGCGGTCTGCAGTGAACTTTTTTCGTGCGGGGCGCGGCCATTGAGCCCGGGGAGAGGGGTGGGGGAGGTAGTGGGTGTGAGAGAGAGGAGGGGGAGATACACCGTGCGAAACACACACACAATACACACAATACACACACACAATACACACACACACCACACTACCTTTTAGAGGTGGGGGAAGCTCTGACAGCTCCAGGAAGGTACAGACCCCGGTGCTGATAGGCTCACCGGCGCACCACGTTACCTGTCACCGCTCGGGATCACAATCCTCTAGCATCCCCTGCTGGCTGACGCGTCACAGCGCGTAGTGAGCCTTGCAGTGAGGAGGGACCGGCCCAGGAGGAAGTCACGAGCTGTTGAGTGACGCGCACGCAGTTGAGTGCGCCACCGACCGCAGTGGGTCCTCAGCCTTAGACTGCACTGGGCTCTGGGAAGAGGTTCATTTTAACCACCTGGACACATCTGCTAAAATCAGAGGTGTGCAAACTTTTCAGTCTGCACCCCCCCCCCCCCCACCTCCCGGCCGCCTGCTCCTCCCCCCCCCCCCCCCACCCTACCCCTTTTTCTGGCGTTTTCTAACATTGCGACAACATGTGACACCAGAAGCCACCGGAGAACAAGTAAGGGAACTTACAGAGGCCTCACGCTCCCTGGCATTTAATTGAAATGCTTTGGGAAAGAGTGCAGGGGCCTCCAAGTGCTGTGCACCCCCCCCCCCCTCCTCCACCCCCCAGAAAATATCACGCCACCCCCAGCACTAAATGAGAGCCAAGTGGTTAATCAGTCAGAATGCTCTATTCTACAAGGTTTAGAAACCCTATTATTTTACCCAACAGGTGACCCATACAACTGAACTTTCCAACATAGAATTCACAGTTGTCATTGATACACTGAACCGGTTACTCCTCACAGCTCTCACAACTCTTCACAATGTTCCATTCAACCACAGTACATCTGAGAATTCATATTTCGCACACACGACAGAGCCTTTAACTTACCATGTTTTGTTATCTACTGAGAGGGGGGGTGGGGGAGAGAATGTAAGTGTATTTTTTTATTTATTGCTACTCCAAGATGATTTGTGTGTGCAAGTCATGTATTTAATATGTACATACAGTATAGACTGTCCCTTTCAAAGGTTTAAAACAAGGTGATGTTATGGGAACAGCTCAACAAAAAAATTGTTAGAAATAAAATCTGAATGGTATGTGGAAAACTGCCTCTAGAAGTAAAATCTTGTATTATAGAAGCAGTTAATGTTCCGGAGATGCAGACGTTTAACCGGTTTCACCCTTTACCTAACCCATGAACACCGGAGAACTGTGATAGCCCAAACAATAAGGACATGTGAAACAGAATTCAAGTATCACATTCCTGTTTTTTTATATTTTTTATTTTAACCAATTACCAAACAACCGAGATCTGGTTCCGTTACTCGCAGCTTTTATAGGAATGTTTTAAATACCAGTATGGGAATGTATTAAAAAGGTCAAAGAAAGCAGACAAGAAAAAGAAACGTCTTAACTGCAGAAGATCAAGAAAATTATTCACGATGTAAAGTTTGGTTTTACTCACGACACCTAATTATGTGTGTTCCGGCACTTATTCAATATTACATGTTTTGCCAAGGGTAACATGTAGGTCAAAGAGCACAGATAACGTTCATTTTTTCCCCCCCAAAAAAATTCCAGCAAGCAACAACAATTAATTTTTACATTTTAACAGATTCCTCCTTAATCTACAGTGCTGGAGATACCTGCAACAAAGCCCCTCTGTGACCCACAGGAAATCAATGGCGCTCCTTTCAATTCCAGTGAAAACAAATGGAATAATATTGTAAAAGAAGAAGAAAGTAGATTGATAAAATAGAATCTAACACTAAAATGCAGCTCCTCAAAACATGCATGTATATATTTATTTATATAGCACCATCCATTTACATAGTGCATTACAGCAATAATACACGTGACATACAGTTCTAGGAATAAGTGCTTCATGCATAAGAGATTAGAGAAAGTAGTCCCTGCTCCGAAGAATTTACAATCTAAGTCAGGGGTGGGAAAAGTGCAGCCTGCAGACCACATCCAGAACACATGATGGTTGCCTCTACCTGTGGTGTGGGGGCGATGGAGGCAGCAGAGCAGTGGCAAACAGCGCGGCGGCGGTAGCTCGGCAGAGGAAGCCCAACGTCAGTTATCACCGCCTGGGTGGGCTCCAGCCATTCTGCTGTCTTTTTCACTGCCGAGCTACTGTCTCCAAGTATAATATAGTGAGACCACAAGAACCACAGTATAGCAAATTCCATGTGAATGGTGGGTAAAGAGCCATGGGGCGTACACTTAGATTGTAAGCTCTTTGCGATAGGAACGGTTTCTAATTTTTACCTTTATGTCTGAAGTGCTTATTCCCATTATGTCTCATATTAATTTGTCACATGTAATACTGCTGTAAAGCGCTGTGCACATTAATGGCATCTCATTACCTTTTGTATCTGTGCTTGTTTGTCCTTATTTGGTATGTCCTTCTGTATATGTCAAGTATAACCACTCTGTTTCACCCCTTGTACTGCGCTACAAAATATGTTTGTGCTTTATTAATAAACGATAATAATAATAATAATAATATATACATACAAGAGGGAAGCAGAGAATGAAGCCATAAAAACATTATTGGTAATTCAGAAGTCCAATAAAGGGTAAGATTAACACCCATTAACTTTGGAAAGAAAAAGAAAAAACTTTTTAGTTAAAGTGGAGTTTAAAGTGGGGTTGTAAGAGGAAGAATCCTAAGTGCAATCAGATCAACTGGTTGATATCAACATGGCATGTGACATCAGCAGCAGCAAGCAGCCACAACTGACAAACAATATGCTGTGATAAAGCATGCATCAACCTAAATAAAAAAACAACAAATATAAATAAACCTGTATGTGTACATATACACATCTCTTACTACAGCTCAACCCCGTTATAACGCTGTGCTTGGGGTCCAAAGAATCACATTGCGTTAGAAATAATGTACAATTGTATGCATTGTACAATAAAGTATTTAAAACACCAATAATCGTGTTGTAAAGTATTAATAAATACGAAAATTGGGAGACCCGCTCGCATCGCGTTATAAGCGGATTCGCACTGTAACGGATAGCGTTATAACGGGGTTGAGGTGTATATTAAAACAATGTTTTGTCCGCCGCTCCGTAAGATATAGCTAATCGGTGACATCATAATGCACATAGGCTGGTGGCAGATATGGCAAGTCAGATAGCTATAGTTTAGACAGAAAAGCAGATAAAGTGTCAGTGCACGTAAGGAGAAAGCAAGAATTCTGGAGGAAAGGTGGAAAGAATTGATGACATCATAAGGTATTAAATGAAAGAGCAATAGCAAATGATAAGAAGAACACTGGCTTTGAGTCAGGTATTGCGGATCCGTACCTGTTTAGGGATAGATGGGAGGGCGACTGTAGTGGGAGAAGGTAGAGAAAGTGGAGAGAAGAGAGAGAAGGTGGGGAAAGAAAAAAGTCAAACCCATAGTTTTGCATTGAACGGGGTTGGTGTGCAAAGCACGCATGGGCATGGTTGCCACCTACTATTGTACGCTAACCACGAGATTTTTTGCAATAAACATTAATTTATCTTATTTATATCTTTATTTTGCCTGCGGCGGCATCTCCCCCTGCAAGGTCCAGTCCGCATGGCTCCGCGAGGTCAAATGGTGCACGTTTTCATGACAATGTGACGTCACGGCGGGATGCATTATAGTGCTGAGGCATCAGGTAACGCCCCGTTGTCATGCTAACAACACCACGACACCGTGGTGACACTTAGTGCCCCATTGTCATGGCAACGGGCATCACGTGACGTCTCGCTGTCATGTCAACGCAGCGCCATTTGACACGTATAAAGTTCGCAAACCATTTCAAAACTACAAAACCTGTGAGAAAACATTAGTATTTCAAATTGCTTCAAATATATGATCTCTTGATGATCAGCGAGTCTTTCAAAGCACCGTGCAATACAGGAGGATCTGAGGAGTGCTGACCTCAATGGAAATCATTATTAGCCAACACTGAAGGCATTTACCTGCCATTACTGTAACTCGCAGGACTCTAAACTAGACGGGAAACCTTTCCACAGTTACTCATACTGTAATTACTACCACAAACAAAAAAAAATGCGTTACTGCTTAAAACACATTTTTTGGAGTATGAAGGCATGTTTCCCAAACGTTACATGCTTGCTGGCAATACTACGACACACCTACACAAATATGCCCAGCTATTATAGGAATCTGAAAGAATTTGAAGACATTTTAAGCTTTTATACCTAACAGCGTTCAGGTTGTTTGGTTGGTAAATAGAATTTGTACTCACATTGACCGTCAAAGTGTAAAAATCGGCCAAGAAAATGGAATTAGCTACATCAGATATATTTCTATATCTCTTAACAAAAATGAAAGAGATTTTACAACACTTTTAATACTACACGTCAACAACTTTGGACATGTCCCGATAGACAGGCAAGTAAACACACATCGCAAGCCTCTCCAGAATCATACAGCCTCTCACAGCCGCCACCAGTCTAAATTCTTTCAAAACTAAAGCTGTCTCACATTTTAATCTGGTTTGTAACTGTTACATACGCCTATAACATATCTCTAACTGTGCATGCTATGTCTGGTATATAATGTATACCCTGTTCACTTATGCAACTGTATTTGCAACCATGTATTTGTCATCATAAATCTATGCGCATGACATACTTGAAAACGAGAGGTAACTCTCAATGTATTACTTCCTGGTAAAACTTTTATAAATAAATAAATAAATAGAGAAAAATATACATGTACATACTGCAAAAATGCTAACAGTGATAGTTGGTGCTCAAAAACTACTCTAAACTGCCCACTCACGTGGTATCAGAAAAAAATCTGGCATTTTCAGTATTATATAGTACAGTATCAAGTCTTGATCTTTTCTTTTAGGACGTTTGTATAATGTGAACTCCCGAAGGTTATGTGGATTAAAGAGATGTAGACATAGTGCCAACCAGTTTAATAAAGATAAAGAAAATTTACCAAAGTATCCCTTTTTTACTCACTGAATTTGTTACATGCACAGATGTTTTAATTCACTATTACTGGTTCTGTTTGCGCTTGTTTCTCGTTCTACATCCCATTTTCTCTTTCCTAGAGCTGCATCTGAACTTAGTGATAGGATTATCACTTCATATATCTCTCATAAGATTCAACAGGTGTTTTTCTGTTAAGAGAATTGTATAATATTGTGATAAGCTATGGAGAAAATCTACCGCAATGTCTAATAGGAATCGGAGACATCTCAACATTGCCAATATTTTTTGAAGTGATTAAGTTATTGAGATGTGTGAAGATTTAGATACACCAACATGAGGAGGATTATCTCCCCACGCTTTTTTGAATTAGAGAAATTACTTTTCTTGGAGACCAAGAAGTGGTGGGACATGGTCTCTTTAGAAAATGATCTACATCCAATCTTACAGATAAAATATAGTTAGATACATGGAATAAACTTATTGACAATTGTTCATTTGAATGAATGAAACTTTTAATTACAAATCACAAAGAATCACTTAAAAAATTAGATAAATCAATTAATAAACAAATAAAAATTGGAACCTTTCGAGAACACTAGGGACTTCAAAACAAAAAGACAACATATTACAGCCAAGAATAGAAAAATTACAGGGGAATGTTATTTCAATAAAACAAAGAAAATATTTAAGAGACAAGCAGAATTGGAACTGACAATTAGAAATTGGTCCAAATTCACACGGGGTGCAAGTAATCACTAACATGCAACATATAACAATAAGGAACATGCAAAAATGAATTAGATAATCAGTAAACACTGGCATATTCTAAAAAATGATTCCATTCTGAATGAATACCTACCAGATAGACCTCACATTGTTTATACGAAGACACGTAATCTAAAAGATAGAACGGCCCAAAGCCTTTTGAAAACAATAGTTGATGGCGACAATTGGCTCAATAGGAAGCCCAAAGGGTTTTTCACATGCACAAACCAAGGCATGTAAATTTGGTAAAGACAAAACAGATATTTTTGAGTCTAATGTAACCAAGGAAATATACTCTTTGACAAAGTGTTATGCGCGAAACGCGTTAGTTTTTTCTACCTGCACTCCACGTTGCTCACCATGCAATAAAGGTGATTTTAGGTCAACTTTTTGGTGTTTAGCCCCAGTTTGTTTTGCAGCTGTGCTTCGTGTTTTTTTCCTTTTGGAATTCCTTCTACTACATGCCTGGCGTGATGCACGCACTGATACAGACAGCCTGCATACTGTGAGTATCCTCTTTTTCTCAGTTTATGTCGAAGGAGAAGTGGACTTTTTATTTGGGTGCTGCTCTAGGGTGACTTTATTCCTGAGTAGAAATAGAGGGCCATTTGCTCACAGACATCTGGTCCTATATACAGACCTTAGGTTCTTGCTGATCCATGTCCCCATATATGAGCTCACATGCACACCCAGTCAGAAGTACACACAGAGTCTTATGAAGTCTGTCTTTAAGCAAGTTGAATACCTATTAAGTATATTCTATAGGTCTCATGGACTTTGAGCACTGTTATTAGGGACTTGTTCCTGTTTTCTTCGTATATTCTAAGCAAGCTGTGGTGAAGGAGCGATCAGGGGAGGAAGAGCAGATAGAGGAGGGGTGTCCAGAATCGGTCAGAGCCCTGCATGCCCGACGTCAGGTCACCCCCATTAGGGCCATATGCCCACCAGGCCACGTAGGGTCTGGCTGCAAAACTGGGATGAGTGGCTGGTTACACACGTTACTTTATAGCTTGTCGTTTTTGGTTTTCCCCTAGTTACCGGAGGGGGAAAGTCCCTTCCCTTTGTTCTTTATCCCTATCTGTTCCCTACAACCATTCAAGTTTTTCGCTCACAACTTTAACATGAGAGAGAGAGAGAGAGAGAGAGAGACACACACGACATTGGAAATGCCTAGTCAAGCACCATTGAAGTTAGTATCCCTGAATGTTAAAGGTCTCAACAGTAATGGTAAACGTAGATTGTCCCTAAAAGAATTTAGGAACTTGAAAGCCGATATGGTTTTCCTGCAAGAGACGCATGTTGATACTCAGGAACCCCCAAACACCTTTAGTGGGACATACCCCACATCATTTTACTTTTTTACTAGCAAAAAAAAGAAGGGCTGCAATACCGATTAAACGGGACATCCCGTTCCAGGCATTGGAGGTTAAGAGAGATCAAGGGGGGAGGTCCCTAGTGGTTAACGGGCTTCTTTCAGGCCAACATATCTATGCACCAAACGAGGGACAAATTCATTTTTTAAGGGAAACACTGGAATCCAGATAGCCGAGAGCAACTGTTGATATTGGGAGGTGATTTTAATATGGTACCAGATCCGGATGTGGATAAGTCCACCCACCCAGAGCAATCACACTCTGCTATGACATATAGAGTAGCTAAGAAATGTATACTGCTACTTAAAGAATATGGTTTGTGGGATGCCTGGTGTAGCTCACATAAAGGACAGAGGGATTACTCTTTTTATTCACCCCCACGCGATTCGTACTCCAGAATTGACAATATATTTGTATCCCTGGGTATTTTGGAGGTATCGGTCCACTCAGATATAGGGCCTATCACGTGGTCAGACCGCACCCCAGTGGCGATCCTTTCAATCCCCTTTTGTGTTGACTCAATCATTCCATTGGAGGATGAACGACTCATTACTGAATTACCCAGAGATTAGCTCACAAATTGGAGACTCAAAAACTATTTTCATATCAACAATGGCTCTGCAGAATCAACATCAATACTATGGGAGGCAATTAAGGCCACGATCAGAGGACAGCTCATCTCAAGAGCATCACACAGAAAGAGAATAAAAATAGAACAAAAAATTTTTTACAGAAAATATTTACATTAAAAAAAAAAATCCAGAGGAAAATATATAAAATCCTGACCCAGGCAAAGGGGGGAATTTAAGAGGGTTTAATTAGAGGATGTAGAGAAATCCCTTAAGTGGACAAACAAACGTATAAGGGAGATAAGGCGGACCGCTTATTGGCAAATAAATTTAGAAGAATCGGGTCGAGAGCTTTGGTATCTGCTATTAGGTTAAAAGGAGGAGAGGTGACTTACAACCCCTCTAAGAAAGCAGAGGAATTTGCTCAATTTTATACGGAGCTCCACAATTTAACTCCGAATGCTCAAATCCTGGATTTGACCCAGCTTGAGGACTATTTTAGGGTTTGTAATCTCCCAAAACTGTAAGAGGAAGATCACAAAATTGTAAATGCAAATATAACCCGGATAGAGTTAGTAAGGGCAGTTAGCTCATTGAAGCCATCAAAGGCCCCGTGCCCAGATGGTTTCTCAAATTTGTACTATAATTTTTTTTTATAGGAATCCTAGGGCCATGTTTACTAGATTTATTCAATGATATTCTCAGCAGAAAACAAATCCCCCACACAGATGACGAAAACCAATATAGTGGCGATTCCTAAAGAGGGTAAGGACCTCTTATGTTGTGGTACTGTAGCTACAGACCAATCTCATTGCTTAACACGGATCTGAAAATTTATAGTAAAATCCTGGCAAAAAGGTTGAACCCAATACTTCCTAGATTAATCCACTATGACCAGGTAGGTTTTGTGAGCGAACGCCAGGTGTCGGATAACACAAGGAAAATTATTAATGTGATAGATCAGATACATAAATCTAAGATGAAAGCAGTGCTGTTGAGCCTGGATGCGGAGAAGGCATTTGATAGGATAAAATTGGATTTTTATTTTTTTTTACAAGGGGCCATCTACCAGACGTCAACAGCCACTCTGAAGATCCCAGGGAGGGAGAAGCATCTGATAACAATTAAGAACGGGACAGACAGGGGTGCCCCCCCCTCTCCTCTTCTTTTTGCCTAGACAATCCAACCCCTTGCGGCTACAATCAGAGCTTCCCCAAATATACAAGGGATTAATATTAAAGAGGAGTGTTACAAACTATCACTTTTCGTGAATGCTATTATCCTTACTATAGCTAACCCATTGACATCTCTCCCGAATTTACAATCCGCTCTCCGGAGGTTTGGGGAGTTGTCTGGGTATAAAGGTAATGTGGGAAAATCGGAAGCGCTTAATTTAACGTTAATGGAAAAGGAGGTCGAGGTTCTTAAAAAACATTTTGATTAAAGGTGGAAAAAGGCCCATCTCAAGTATTTGGGGATATATCTTACCAGGGACTCTATAACTCATTATATAAATATAACTATCCCCAAAAAAATTCCAAGATTAGAAAGGATCGAAAAGCTTGTAATTCTTACTATATCTCCTGGATAGGGCATATAACCGCGGTTAAGAAGAACATCCTCCCCAGACTTCTATATTATTTCTAAAAACATTACCAATATCTGTCCCACACACAAATATAAAAGAAATCCAAAATCGAATCGAAACAAACAACTGAGAATAGCCGGGACAATAATGCTGGAGTCTAAAGAAGGAGGGGGTCTAGCAGTTTCAAATATTAATATATTAAATATAGTTTAAAATATTATATAACCTCTCATTTGAAACAAATGGTCTATTCGCACTCCCGGGGAGGAATCTATGCCTGGGTGGATCTGGAAAGCTCACTTAAATACCCGGTTGGCCTACCTACTCTCTGCTGTGGTCGAGCTACAGGACTGGGCTTGGAAAAAAGTCAGAGCCGGCAGCAATCGGGTTTACTCTGAAAATCTGGCAATTGGCAAAAAAGAAATATAAGGTTATGTCAACTCCATCTAGATTTACGCACCTATTCGGTAATCCAGGGTTTTTGCTGGGTTTTCAAGGTCGGGACTTTGAAACCTGGAGACATGGGGAATTCTCGAGATGGGAGATTTAATAGAAAAAGATAAGTTGATGTTGTTTGAGGAAATGATGATAAAATACGTTTTACCTCGAACTGAGGTGTTTAAATATATGCAGGTCCGACATTTTGTGCGCCAGGGTTTCTATGAGGAGGAATTCCCCAAATACAAACGATTTGAAAATGCAAAACAAATAAATATCAAAAAGGTCTGATCTCATCCGGGTAAAACCTCTATATGTACAGTTACAATAGAGAATATTTATAAAATTTTGTTACTCTGGTATTACTCTCCCAAAAGGTTAAAGCAAATGTTTCCGGAGGCGACCGATAGATGTTGGAGAGGATGCGGACAGATAGGGGATCTAGCAACATATAGTATATGGTGGTTCTGCCCAGTAATGCAGAAATAATGGAGCAAAAGTTCTAAAGCTAATAGAAGATGTGATGGGGATCAATGTTCCGCTAGACCCAATTTTACTCATTTTGGCTAAGCCTCTGGAAGATGTAAATCATCACACAGCTAAATTAATTTTGCATATACTAACGGCGGCTAGGTGCGTGGTAGCAGCAGCATGGAAAAAGACACTGCCGCCCTCCAGAAGAGAGGTCATTAGAAAGGCTAACGATGTACAATTAATGGAGAGACTGCTCATTTTTTAATCACACCACAAGGAAGTTTTATAGAGTCTGGGATCCCCGGGATGTCGGATAGGGGTAAGACCCCAAATAGGATAGAGGATCTGGGAGTGATGAGGGTAGGATATCGCTGATAAAATGTGATAAAATGTTGTATGCTATGTAATGTGACTGTTGTCGATTTTAAGAATTCTGATACAAAATGGTTGTTCCCCTCTCCCTCCCCTCTTTTTTCTGTACCCCTCCCCTTCCCATTTATGTTTGAAAATCTTAATAAAAATATAAGTTTAAAAAAAGAAAAACTGTGTAATTCAACAAAAACTGTGATATTATTGGTAGGTGAATACTGGTATTCTGGAATATTGGTAAGTGAATACTTCTGTACAAGCATACCCCGGTTTAAGGACACTCACTTTAAGTACACTCACGAGTAAGGACATAATCGCCCAAAAGGCAAAGGCATCTCACGCATGCGCCTGTCAGCACGTCCTGAACAGCAATACCAGCTCCCTACCTGTACCGAAGCTGTGCACAGGCAGGGAAACTATAGAGCCTGTTACAAATGCGTTTTTTACATCAGTTATGCACGAATATGACGATTGCAGTACAGTACATGCATCGATAAGTGGGAAAAGGGAGTGCTTCACTTTAAGTACATTTTCGCTTTACATACATGCTCCGGTCCCATTGCGTACGTTAATGCGGGGTATACCTGTAGACCACTGTATGTATGTATATTTGTATTTTTATAGAGCCAACCAGAAACACAGCACTTCACAATGATTACAAGACAGGGAATATAATACACAGGAGATACTTGCATCCAGTCATAAATCTAACATTGGAAGAAAGTATTTCCTGCCCTATGAATTTAATCTAATCGGCATGCGCGGATATTGACAGAAACAAGGAGAGTTCATGTGATTACACTGGTGTGTATACAAATGCAAACGGTAGTTTTGTGAGTATTGGTCATCCAGCACTATTTAACAGGTGATTTGTCAGATGTGTTTATAACTTGGAGTTCAATCTGACGTTAGTCTGAAGACATTAACCTTTAGAGTGCCCCTAATGACGCACAAGACCCATCGATCACATGATGCCGAAAGCACCTGTGACCCAGTGACACACTGGCGCCGCCGGATCCTCAGCACTGTAAACGTTAACCATTTTGGCATTGCAAGAGTCATGGGATGTTGTTGAAACCCTTTAACAAACCACTTTACTGACACAGCTATTGAAATAATGCCTATTTTCCACAGAATACGCTTATTGTCAACCATATAATAGATGGATATTAAAAAGTCTGTTAATTGAAGGCCTAGAAGTAGAACAAACTTAAATAATGTGCACTATTTGTCTGTTGTCTCATATCATGTATAATGAATCTATCAAGCAGCAGTTGTCGTCATTAAAAAGCAGTATTCCGCACGTTTACTTTCAACTGAAACCAAGTGAACACGCGGCAATGTATCGAGATGGTGTTCGGCTGGTGTGTGAACATGCTGGGTGTGGATTTCAGTGCCAGCAGCTACCGTGTATTGGAGAGGATCCAGGGCTGTTTTTGGATTCTTAAAAGCTCAGCACATAGAAATGTTTCACCACCTCATCACTAAATGAAAGAGAGCTCACCAAATGTGTCTCTTACCTGTGCCCCATCCTTCAGTTTTAGGATACACTCCATGGTGTTGATGGTAATTACCACGGGCTCCGACCCCAGCTTCGTCCATGGAACATGAATTCTTAACTCGTGTATATGTCCACTCAGAAACGTGAATGGCAACTTCAGCTCCTAATGCAGATTAACAAGAACAAGGGAAGAGGGTAGGGGAGTGATCAACTAAACCATACAAATTGTGATGATAAATGTAAGTTAAACAAATACAGTCGATAATTATAGATATAAAGTGGGTGCAACTGTGAACTGAAAACCATTTTGTACTCCTATTTTTCTCCTAATGCAGATTAAAATCATATTAAAATGTTAGTTTGACGCACAGTTATTTACTATCAAATTAGCCGCGTGTACAACAAACTTAACCAAAGAAGAATTTGAATGCAAGATTTTGAAACATGTTTGGGCAGTATATTCAAAGGATTATTAAAAGGGTTTAGAAAATGTGAATAACAGAAGAATGAAACAAGCATGTACAAAAATACACATAATTACTGAACTGCTTTGTGTTGCCCATATTAGGCTGTGTGTGTTAATTTTAGTTCCTCGTGCTCGCTCAATCTTGTCACAGACACAGAGCAGCATTGCATTCCCTTGGCACAGTTGAGACTTCTTGCTGTCTACTGTGACATGAAGAGGAATTCTGGTAATTAACAGAAACACTCAAGAGAATATAGAAATTAAATCCAGACGGTGTCAAAAACCAGACAACTTACTGCTGGCAGGCTCCGTTACCTCACAAACATTGAAAAGCCAACACAAACTGAGCAGTCCGCTTCCCCTAGCTGGAAAGTGGTGGGCTTTGTGCTACCCTAACACAGCAGGCAGTTAAGCTACCCAATAATACTGAGGGGACAAAAAGAAAAATGCACAAATAGCCAAACGTGACAGCATTTTATATTTCCCAGAATGTGATATCTGACAATTTCACGAACAAAAAATACATATATTTTGTAATACACACAACAATCCAATAGGCTTCCTCAAACATGCACAATTGTGCTTACAGTATTCTCTGATTCTTAAAAAATGAATTAGGATTTTCCTGTCAACCGAGCCTATGAATATGGATGTATTTGTCTATATATATATATATATATATATATATATATATATATATATATATATATAATAAAAGAAACAATTTACAGCTTCCACTCAATGTACTAAAAAACATCAACAGGTGCCAGTCTCTAATAATAATAATAATAATAGAACAACATTACCATTCTCGCGTCCGGTAAAGGAAGAGATATATATATATCCCGTTATGTGTTCTTTTATTATGTCACGTGTATCACTGCTGTGAAGAGCTATATACATAAATGGTGCTATATAAATGTGTGTGTGTGTGTGTGTGTGTGTGTGTGTGTGTGTACCATTTATGTATATAGCTCTTCACAGCAGTGATACACGTGACATAATAATAGCACACATAACGGGATAAAGCGCTTGAGACATAACAGTAACATTAGGAAAAAGGAATCTCTGCCCCACAGACCTTACAAGCTGGTGTGTAGGAAGAACGTACACGAACGCACAGGAGGAGGGTGTTCTAGAAAGTTTGCCTGCACGGGGTCACGGTCGATGTAAGAGATGTATAGTACAAGCCACGGATCTACCCATATGCTTCGATAAGGTGTGTTTTAAGATGGGTCTTAAATGTGGATAGAGAGGGTGCCAGTCGGATATTGAATGGACGAGCATTCCAGAGGCGTGGGGCAGTCAGTGAGAAGAGTTTTAGACGGGAGAGGGATTTAGATACAATAGGGGTAGACAGAAGAAATCTTTGAGCAGAACGCAAAAGTCTGGACGGTTTATAGGGAGAAATTAGGGTTGAGATGTAAGGAGCGGCAGAAGAGTGCATAGCTTTAAAAGTAAGTAGGAGAATTATGTGTATATGGGATTTTATAAGAAGCCAGGAGAGGGATTCCAGCAGGAGAGATAGAGAGACAGACAGAAGAGAGTAAAGTGATTCTAGCTGTAGCGTTTAGGATAGAATGAAGCGGAAACAAGAAAACCAGACAGTAGACGGTTATAATAGTCGAGACGGGAGAGAATGAGGGCCAGAGGAAAAGGTGCATCGTTGCAATGTTCTGGAGGAAAAAAAATGACAGGTTTAAGATACATTGTGAATTTGAAATGAGAATGTGAGGGAGCAGTCAAATGTGACACCTACAGTAGGCAGCGTACTTGCGATACTGGGTATATGATAATGCTGCCAACAGTAATGTAGAAGGGAGCAGTAGGGCCAGGCTTCGGAGGAAATATGAGGAGCTCAGTCTTTGACATGTTATGTTTGAGTCGGCAGAGGGCCATCCAGCATGAAATAGCGAAGACACATTCAGAGACTTTGGTCTGTACAGCAGGTGTAAGGTCAGGGGTTGAAAAGTAAATTTGTGTTATCAGCATACATAAACCTTGGCCCCTTGCAGATGCACTTACCAGAACACCCTCCTACTGTCTCTGTATGTTCTACCTACTTACCAATTAGATTGTAAGCTCTTCAGAGCAGGGACGCCTTTCCCTGAATGTTACTTTTATGTCTGAAGCACTTATTCCCATTATGTGTTATTTGTATTATTGGTTATTTATAGGATTGTCACGTGCATTACTGCTGTGAAGCGCTATGTACATTAATGGCGCTATATAAATAAAGAAGAAGGAACAGAGGGCACAACGGATTTTAGCAAATGAAAACTCATTTATTGAGCCAACACAACATTTCGACCGTGAAGGTCTTTTTCAAGTGACAATGGCATCACGGTCGAAACGTTGTGTTGGTTCAATAAATGAGTTTTCATTTGCTAAAATCCGTTGTGCCCTCTGTTCCTTCTTCTATGTACCCAGGACTGACTGCAGGCTGTCGTTCTAACTTTGGAGCACCGGTAATTGTATCATTTTTTCTTTTGAGGTGTGCAGCACTCCTCTCTATTATCTGGGCTATATAAATAAAGACATACATACAGCATAGAGTGTTTCCTCTACCCCACCCACAGTCTTGCCAAACTATCTCAATGTCATCACAAGATTGTAGTCCACTCCTGGTTCTATTTGTCTCTATTTTACATAGAAACAGTACTGTATAACAAGATGTCCTGGGATCAAAGGTCCAAAACAAGAACTACATCATAATCTCATGGTGACGGGGAGTCAGGTTACTGTCAGCATTGGAATATCATTTAGCAGATGTGGGAAAAGGACCCTTTTTGCCTGTCCAAAAGACTGCTCAATATGAAGCGAGATCACACAAAACGTCCTAACTAGAGATTAGGAAACCACTCTCGAGATTTAGATTACCATCTTTACAAATTAACATTCAAAAAGTGATTTCAAATTACTTCCAGTTGTCAATGTTATAACTACCCCGCTCCCCCCAAGTAAATACCACCAAGAATGAACCCCTTAAGTATATTACTACTATTGGCTCATTTTGTCCTTAAGAGGAACTGTGGGTTGGTGGTTTGCAAATGGTAAAATTAGAGATGGTTTTCCATCTTCGCTGTAACTCCCTTACTGGTGGTAGTAGGCATTAACAACCTATAATAACTACATCCAGTTATTAACAAGAGTAGAAGGATGTGGACACAGCTTTGCCCAAGTAGCACTCCTTTTGATACAAAATACATAAATGATATGGTGGGTGCTGGGGTTAGAGCTTTCAGGGATTGTGTGTTCATTAGTTTTTCTTTAATAAACACGGAGCTTTGACCCTGGCAGATATATATTCATTACATATTTCATATTTCTGGGGTGGTGGCAGCAGATAAATCTGATTGCAATCT
This sequence comes from Ascaphus truei, assembly GCF_040206685.1. Taxonomy (NCBI): domain Eukaryota; kingdom Metazoa; phylum Chordata; class Amphibia; order Anura; family Ascaphidae; genus Ascaphus; species Ascaphus truei. The sequence goes on from NC_134484.1 coordinate 66,335,645, forward strand.
AGTAAGGGGTTAACTCATTGAACGTACCTTGCGCAGGAGAAAGGTGAGTTGGCTAGAGTAAGCGTGTGTATTAACTCTGATTGCATATCTGTCAGGTCTCACGAGTGTGCTGTCTGTGACAGGGGGTATATTGGGATGGATTGAGAAGAGATGTTGTTCATTTGAGGGACCTCTGCAAAGGTGAAGAGTGGGCCAGCTAGAGAGCAGTGTATTAAATCTTGTCCCGTATGCAAGTCACGTGCTGACAGGTGTGCCGTACGTGACATCAATGGAGATATTTGTATGTTACACAGTTGTTTCTAATGATTTTATATCTTTCTAGCTTTAGCCTCATTTGTCTATTGGACTGTCTGTTGTGTTAAATAAAAAGCTACATATGTTTAACGATGCTGGATATTCCTGCGTGATGACTCATCGCGGGGAATCGGAGCATGTAGCGATTGCGTGACGCTGGTGCGTGAGGTCATCAACAAGGAGGCTATACGTTTGCTAGTTTCTTACATGTCTGTACTCCTTGATAAAGAGCGGATGCGCGAAACGCTTTAGGTGGTACTTACCTTTGTGTTTCTTTTTTTATCCATGTTACTAATAAATTAGATTTTTTATTGGAGTTCACATCTCTATTCCTCATTTACGGTTGGTAGTGCTGCGCACCACATCCTCCTTTTTCTGCTATAGCTACCGTGGACTTTGCACACCAACAATCTCCCCCATGAACATCAAGAACTGACGGAAGTGACTCGAGTATGCGAGTTGATTACTTTGGGACATATTCTCCTGGACTGTTCTGGGTTTAAGGCTTTTCTATTTTGCTTCATGACATGGAATATTCTGATACTATGGAAGATGTTTATTGCGCTCTTATATCTGGTCGCCTTACATGGTAGTAAAACACAGCACTTAATCAGCAAGTTTCAGTAGGCGCTATTCTTCATCTTGAAGACGGATTACACTTTCAACCTCATTACTGACATAATGGTGCTCCTGAGATTAATTATGTATTATCAAATGTTATTTTTTGTGGTTTTTTTTCCATGCACCTGTACCTCTGAGCACCCTTCTTCCTATGGACTCTAATTAATCTAACAAATGAACAATAGCGACTGTTAGATATCTGGGGGCCTTTTTTATGTTTGTTCCCCAATCTCCTCAGTTGCACCCTTTGGTATATAAATTATCTTACACACCAAGTTTATTGGTTGAGCGGTAGGTCTTTTGTTTTGCTTATAGCCACAGGACATAATCAGACTAACCCGAAGGACCAGGAACTACAGACAGCAATAACTTAACAAATGGAATTACTATTTAAATATTGAGTCCGATCACTAGATCCAGTGTGGTTTGCTTTGTTGATAGCTGCCCTCTGTTATACATAATCTGGAAATCCCTTTAGCTGCAACAGAGTAAACAAGTGATCAGAATTTTGAGCAACCGATTATAAAAATGAGAATTGCGTATAGTTCACTTAAAAAAGGTTTGTTCAGAAATTTACTTTGGCACCTATACAGCATAATCATTCTTAAAATGTTATGTCTACTACTTTATCTTAAATATTTTAAAAGTCAAAACCTTTTACACCCCTTTAAAAAAAACAATCTGATATAATTTCAGACTGCTTCTAGCGTAATGAGCTCTGTTTTCAGACTCCAAAGTCTTCTGCTGTCATTTCCTGGACAATCTGTTTCCTGTCACCATGAGCTTGTGCGCCATCCTGGAACATGTGTACAAAGCCGAGGCTCCGATTCATTATGGCGACACTAGAAGCCAGATAAAAGTTTAGCAGGTCTGCAAGAACCAAGCTAGACGGGCAGTGAAGTAGAGTGAAAGAAAGACTCGCTGAGAACTTGTCTAGATCCACGGTTATATTCCTAACTAAAATAACATACTTTTTTTGTGATTCATTGCTCCAAAAAGGCAAGGTGCCCCAAAATGCAGTAATTCAATGGAGAACCAAAAGCCCTGCAATATTCTTTAACTGCTGCATGGCATCATTTACCAGTTACTTAACCCCTTGAGTGCCCCAAGACATAGTCACTACGTCATGGGGTCTGGCACTCCCGGGCCCGCATGGCGAAGTGACTACATCATGCCCTAGGAGTGGTTTGTTTTTTTAATTATTATTATTATTTTAAAGCTCAAATCACATCCAAACCTATCTTAAGTGAAGGGAAATGGAAATGGACACCACCTCTTTTGTATCCGGGTGTTAAGTGCCACCGCTGTCACGTGACCACTTTCAAGAGCAACCATGTGACCCCTGCGTTGCCTGAGGGGCCGTGACACTCAAAGGGTTAAGAAACAACATAAATTACTTATTTACAAAAAGGGCTGAAGGAGAAGCTAAATGAAGTCACTGAATGTCCCCATGCCTCGGGCATCAACATAAGATTATAAACTATGCAGGGCAGGGACTCATCGCGCCTACCATTTTTATTTATATATGTACAGCAATGTGTATATTGTCAGCATGAAGAAAATGTTTTACTTATGATATAACGTAATTATATTATTGAATACACACCCATCGCCTCATTATACTGCATTTAACGTCTATGTATTATAGCAGGGGGGCGCAAGATCTTTCGGGGGAAGGGGCGCAGTGGTTGCAGAGGCCCCTTGCTCTTCCCCAAGGCAATTCCCCAAGGCCTCTGCAACTCAACTTACCGAGCTTCAGCCGGCTTCGGGACGCGTCTCCATGGCAAGGCAGCGTCAAACACTGCATGGTCATGTGACACGACGTCACATGACCCCGCAGGTCATGTGATGTAAAGTCACATGACGCCACACTAAGGCAAGGGGGGGTAGCGCGCGAGCACTGAGGGAGAGCAGGCAGGGGGCACAACAACAAACGTTTGCGCACCACTGTATTATAGTACTCTTCTTGATTATACTCCTTGATAAAGGGCGCACGGCCCGAAACGCGTAGGTGAGCGTTTTCTGGATGACCCAGGGGTGATGTTTGATCTTTTTATTTATTAAAAGGTTGTTTTTGCTACCATTAGCCTCCTCCATTTATTACAGGCAGAGAGGAGGGCAGATCAGCCATAGCCATGCATGGGCAAAACCTGATGTGATTGGTCCGCAACCACCCTGGACAGCCTGACTCGACCTTAAAGACATCTGCCCTGCACCTTTACTCACACTGGGCCTTGTGAGTATTTATATTATTATATAGATACTCACTGTGATCCCCCTGCACTCACCTGTGGAGGGGTCAGTATTTATCACAAAGACACCCTCTTTGGATTGTACTTACACACGGCCGTGTAAGTATTTATAATATATTGCTGTATATTATAATTTAATAGTTCCTGTCCCATCCCCACTGCACTGGGTTTACTGTATGCATGTTGTATCGTCGTATATTGTATAGTGTGTATCAACTGATCCCTCACTCCCCCTACTCTGTTTATTACAGGCAGTGCACTGCCTTTTTTCATCTGCTCTTCTTGATTAGTACCGTCTATTAAAAAACTATTATATGCAACAAAAAGTCTTAAATCCATGTTCATGGCTTACACAATGTGCCAAATATGATATCAATAAACATAGTTACATGCAGTAAACATAGCGACCAAATCATAGCAAAGAAAACATAACATCAAGGAATATAATGGCAGGTCATTTAAAGCAACAGTCCAAACTACCTTTTTTTTTTCATTTAATTTGTTTTCCTTTTAATATGTGCATCAATACAAGCCAGACAATAAGTAATTAGCCGATCGGTGAAGGTTCGGCTCGGGTGTTCACTAAATGGCGTCAGTGCAGCAGAAGAGGACCAAAGATGCAAAGTTCTGTAGGGAAGATCATGTGACCAGGCAGTCACTAGATACAATTGGTGCACTGCTATAGAGTGGACAGGGCTCAAAAAGGTGTATGCCAGAGCCTGTTTCAGAAGAGGAAGGGGATGTGACTTTGTAAATGGTTGCTATAGAAACAAAAAAATGCTTGCAACATTATAATATATTACAAATGTCATTCAGAATTGTAAAAAAAAAAATGCTACATGTATTTTCTCTCATAGTACAGACCTGATTTATTTATATTAAAAAAATAACACATGTAGGATATTGCATGATCTGCAGCTCTAAAATACATCATTTGGCCAAGATATTGCAAAGGAAGATAAACCCCAAAATATGTCAAGCTTTGTTTTTGAACTGAAAAAATGTACTGAGGGCGAGTGAATCAAGTGCTTTACAATATTAGTGGTACTAGCATTTGCACATGTAAGTGATCAACTACAATTTCACCAATATGTCAGCGTATTATTGAATTTTGTCTATTAGTAAATATACTGAAGATTATTTGCAGCTCATAAGCAGGAGTATCAGTCAGAAATGTCTGCTTAAGAGTTTAGGAAGGGCCACAAGCTTATAGGATTGTAATTTTAGGTATTTACAAGACTTAAAAATTACTTTTTAAACATTTTGCAAGCATGTAAAATGTAGCATTATATTTACATTATCTTAACTTGCATGTGCATTAAAAAGCATACTCATCTGCCTTAGGCTAAGGCCCCGCTCCCAGAGTCAGCGCACCCGCGCTGCTGACAGGCGGTGCGCTGAGATACACAGACCGCGATCTGCGGTCTGTAGGGAGCGGGAGCCGGAGCGGGAGGTGGGAGGTTTGACCGGGAGGTGGGAGGTTTGACAGGGAGGGGGGCGTGGCCTGAGCAGAGGGACCCGCTACTCTCCCCCCCCCTCCCTCCACGGACTGCAGGAGGGAGCTGCTACTCTCCCCCCCCCCTCCACGGACTGCAGGAGGGAGCTGCTACTGTCCCCCCGCTCCCTCCACGGGCTGCAGGAGGGACCCGCTACTCTTCCCCCCCCCCCCCTCCCTCCACGGACTCGGGCTCTCTACATACACACATACACACACACACAGGCAGGCACTCACGCACTCATACACACACACACACACACAGACAGGCACAGACAGGCACGCACGCACTCATACACACAGACAGGCACGCACGCACTCATACACACACACACACACACAGACAGGCACGCACGCACTCATACACACACACACACACACAGACAGGCAGGCACGCACTCAGGCACACACACAGACAGGCACTCAGGCACACACATACACACACACACAGGCACACACATATACAGACAGGCACTCACCTGCTTTCACTCCACACTCCTCCCCGCTCCCCGAAGCCTCTCCTCCTCCCGCAGCCTCCCCTCCCCATTGGCTCACAGCCACACCACGTGACGCGTCGAAGCTAGAAAACACCATTCTGTGGTGTCTCCTAGCGGCTGACGCGCCACAGCGTGTGATCAGCTGTGCAGCCAGTGGGGACCGGGACCGGCTCGCGAGGATTCCCCTGCTGGTGGGGAACTCGCGACATTGCCGCCCGCGCCAACGAGCGCAGCGGGACCGAGGCCTAAGGAACTAGCTTGAAATTAGCATGGGTAGAGGGTCTAAGGGCCACATCAAGGCCCTTTTACGGGTCGCCAGTTGAAGAGCCTCGGTTTAGCAAATCTTGTTCAAACGGAGAGTGGCTAATGATGGAATGGAATTCACAAGCAAAACATCAGCACTCCAGTGCTTTAATCACATGGCTATGAGCAAATTATCAACGTTTCAGTCCCGACGTGGACCTTTTCCATCTTGAAAAAGGTCCACATCGAGCCCAAAACGTTGGTGATTTGCTCATAACTATGAATTTATAGTACTTGTTTCTGTCCACTGGAATGCCGACATTTTGCTTATGAATATTAGGCCGCGGCCATAGTCCAAGCGACAGCGCGCGAGCCGCAATCAAAAGGCCTTACCTCAATGAGGATAGCCATAGAGTGCGCGCGCCGGCGCCGCCGATTTTCCACGCAACATTTTTTTATTTTGTTGCGCGATGACCGCGTCACGTGAGCGGTTCAGACTATGAGGGCGAACCGCTCACGTGACATCACGGCCACGCATCCAGCCTAGTTCATGTTTCGCGCACGCGTGAGGTCACGGGCTCGGTCGTGCGTGCGGCCACTATAATCGCGGCCTTACTCTTTCTTGGCCAAAACACAGCTACCAGCCCAGCTCAATGAAGTGATGAGACAATATAATTAGGGATTTCCAATTTTAGGTTTTAACTGAAAAACACCATTGACCGATCTTGCACTTCCAGTTAAATGGAGCAATCCAAGCAATACCCTACAGGTGTGTTTCTAAAATAAGTCAGTTCTTTGATTCTAGAAACGTACTACTTTTTTTTTTTTTAATTCAACGCTTAATGCCATTTTTAATGAGCTTTGATACACTGAGTATGTTTTAATGTCTATAGCCGGTTTTAGCACATGTCCCCAGCAGTGCAATATCTTTGTAACACTTTCCAGTTTGTGATCACTTGTTACTAATGTTCCCAGCTGTGTGAGTTGCAAACTGTAACAATAGATAACGCTACCTTAGTAATATAAAAATACATTGTAACTTCTGAGTTACACTGATTTAAAGGACTGAATTAAAACTGAAAAGCAGCCATTTAGTGAGCCGTGTGAAGCAGGATTTTACTGATCGAACACGAGTGAACTAAAATCGACCGGCAGCGTAGGTAATTCGTTTTCAATAAAAAGGTAAAACAAACAATAAAAACAAATAAAAAAAATGTTTTAACATATGCAGCCTTCGATGAAGACTTAATGTTAAAACATTTTTTTGTTTTTGCTTTTTTAAGATGCTTGGATTGCCTCTTTAAAACTGATAAAAAACGGAAATGAATCATAATTTCTTATGGAATTAGACCTCTTGTAGCAACCCAGCCACAGACAGGTAACAAAAGTTAACACAAAGGAGGTATGGAGACTAAATAAAAGTGCAGAAACCCCCCAGTTCAAATGTGTCTCAATGTTTTCCGGTTGTTAACAGTGATAAAACACAGGAACAAAAAATAAGCACCAATTTCACTCAAAAATAAACACTGAAAACAGGAATCCCTAAATATAATTCAGTTTGTACAGAATGAGAAATGTTTTTTGCTAATATTGAATATAAAATTATTTTTAAAAATGGAAGTTGGTAAAATGAAGCATTTTAGAAGAATGCAATGTACAGACTAATAAAAAAAAAAAAGGAAATGCACATTTTCAATAAGAGAAATTGGAAAACATTTTACAGTGGGGGTGACAATATGACGTTTTTTTGATCGGATGTCTTATAATATAAAGCAGTGGATGACGGTGGGATGGAATGGTGCTTTGGGGCTATTCCATGATAGTTACAATAAGGACAAACAGAATTCTTCCATCCTGTAAGAACTGGCTGATATCTCATATAATCCCTATTGTAGCACGATATGAAGGTGACGTACCTGCTCAAGAACATCGAGTTTTAATTCAAGTTTGCTGAGAACTACATCTCCTCCCCATAGTGACAGCTGCAAATCTGAAGGCTTCAAATTCTTGATGTAGCGGTTCACATAGCTCATTAAAATAGGAGTCACGTACGACTCCAACATTGTTAAAATATTCCAGTATCCGTCGTCTTTTTTAACCTGAGTTTGAAAAAAAAAAATGGACAACAAAAATTAATGTTAAATATTGTTCAAAAGTAACCCCTTAAGGTGCAGACTCAACAATGCTTTGCCCTTTCTGTTGTCTACGAGTTTAAATGGGCTAAAATATCGAAAATGTAAAATTATTATTCATACCAAGCGAGTGCAGTTGGGTCAGCAATAAAATGCTTGCATTAATATATTCACTATGATCCATGAGGGACATTAGTATATAATGAGGTGACGCGAGTCACTAGTAAAGTTTATAAACATTGAAGAATGTGAAGTCATACAGTAAAAATGTCACCAGACATTTTTTTATACACACCTGCAAAAGACTGAAGGCATATTTAAAATGTTTTTGTTGAGTTCATCAAAGCTCTTTTTATATTTGACTGTGCAAATAACAAGCTATTGCCAATTTTTGTAAGATTGCACAGTAAATAAAAACAGTGCAGTGCACTCTCTGGAAAACAGGCTCACTTTATATTATGAATGTTTTCATAGTGACTGGATGGGTAAAATTTGAAGTTTTCCATTTTAACATACTTCCTTGGTCCAGCGACCCATATAATATGAATAATGTGGGTTTTTACAGCAGCAATAACATCCCCTCCTCCTTTTATCCCCTTTCTTATTTGTATATGTAAAGCATGTGACCATGTATAATTCTACATCCTTACTTAAGCTGGCAATTGTTTGGTGCTCCTGTTATAAACCTGTAAAAATCCTGAGTGTGACTAACATAATGGCTGCAACAGTCAGTAACTAAGCAGCTACAATGTACCCTTATCAATTAGATTGTAAGCTCTTCAGGACAGGGACTTTTCCTCAATGTTACTTATGTCTGAAGCACTTCTACCCATTATGTGTTATTTGTATTATTTGTTATTTATAGGATTATGTCACGTGTTACTGCTGTGAAGCGCTATGTACATTAGTGGCACTGTATACCGTAAATAAAGCTATACATACATATTAGTACGGTAAGCATCTATTGTTACCGTTTGACAGCTCTAACTGATGGGACTATTGGCAATACATTATCACAAACAAAAAAGTGTTGCAAATATCTTGCGCCGCAGGGGAGGTGGGATAAAGCCTGATTTAGAAATCAAAGGATGCTTTAAAACTCATCAAAAATCGCATTAAGAATTGAATAAAAAAAGTTTTAAAAACAAATTTAAAAAAAAAACTATTTTTCAATACTACAGAACTGATTTACTTAATTTTTTTTAAACATAAGATTTTGTGTTTTGCTGCTTTAATGCGCAATCCCTATTCCAACTATTTTCAGATCCACATTTCACCTGCCAATATACACAGGCATTGGCTCTCTCACCTTTCTTCCATAGGATGCAGCAGTCTAGAGATATAAAGGTGTACTTTATGGTTGGTGGGGGGAAGGAATAGAACATGTCATGCAATACACACAACATAAAGGAAATACACAAAGTGATCCCAAAAGTCATAATCTGAACCACTATAATTCCCAATAAAACGTTTCATTGGGGGTATTGTGAGAAACGGCTTCTGACCTAACACACTGAGGGGGTTTCTGTATCTAGGCAAAAGTAGTGCAATTCTGGGGCAAAAATCATAATGCATCATACATACATATACATACATACATATACATACATGTCAAAGCAAAAAAAAATCCCGTGCATTATTTGTACATTTATTTTATACGTGTGCAGCAGATTGTGCCTCAGGATTGCCCCCCTTTCCCCTGATACGTGTCTCTATGTGCTCCCATCAAATCTATCCTGCTGGTGAGAAGCTGAGCCCGCAGATACCGCAGTGCCCCATCCAGCAGAGCGCTCGCTGGCTGAAACCTTCATGGGCAGCGCAGTCCCCTGGGAAATAAGCTTTGGAGTGGGATGTGGTCACAGCGATGTGTCAGTGGGAGCTGAGACTTACACACGGGACACACCGGCACAGCCTCTCCGGCCAACGCCGCCTGCTTGTTACTGCTGCTGCTGTCTCCTCAGCACACTTCCGGGTCTGAGCTGGTGCCAGCCGGACCTGACGTCACACCACAGCCCGACCAGCTCCCGAATCCGGATCACGTGATGCGCGCCTGTGTGTGACTGTGCTTCTGTGTGCGTGTGCAGGTGTTTGCAGGTGTGTGCGTCGACGGGATAGAGCAAGATGGTGGTGGAGAGCGGCAAACCGTGGAATAGGGGCTGGATACACGTTTAGGGCTCGATATTACACATTTTTGGAATAGGGGGAGGCAGGTAGACAACCACCGACATTATATACATACAAAGAGAAAGGCAGAGCTTTTATTAAAACACATATTATCCATGCTATACTATAATGCTGACCTGAGGAAGAGAGGAAAACTCTCAAAAGCTTGTCCTATGACACATTGTTAGTCCAAATAAAAAAGGTATCACCTAATACTGAAGAACACATACATAATCTCATGAATGGATGATACCATTCTGTGGCTTAAGAAATGCTTTTATTTGTGCGAGCTTTCGAGATACGCTGATCTCTTCCTCCGGTGAAGGTACACTGAATAAAGCAAGCAAGGTTTAACATAAAAACAGTGCATATAAGAATGTTGTCTGTGACTGATACATAACCCTATGTAGTATGTGGTTGTGATTTATGACTTGAGGTGTTAAATAGTCCCTGAATGTTAGTGATATATATATATATATATATATATGGTATATTAGCACATATTCATATTGGTGATTATTTCCATCATTACTGTACCGGGACATGAAATGCACTGTGCCTAAGGCATGTAATATAGTGCACGCGCGTCAATTAGAATTGGCTGTGTCCAGGCCTGACGTTCTATACATCGGCCGCGCATGTGGCAATTATAATTGGCTGTGTTAAGCCTGTCTTTTTATACTTCTGCCGGCTCAACACTCACGGCGGCCGATCGGGGGAAAGACCTCGCTTCACGCTGCTGCCATTGCATGTCACACTCTTTAGCCAATCACAGTGAGGCTGCAATACAGATTGAGAAAAACGAGCTGAATTGTGCATAGGTTCGCTCCTATGTTTCCATTAAAATGACAACTATTTGAATCATTTAAAGTTTTAAAAACCACAATACACTTTTAACTGTTTTTTTTTTTATTCACATTCACGCCACTGCTTACAACCATATAAATGTACTTTTCAACCCCCGACCTTACACCTGCTGTACAAACCAAAGTTTCTGAATGTCTCTCTGCTATATCATCCTGGATGGCCCTCCGCCACCTTAAACTCAACATGGGAAAAACAGAGCTCCTTATACTTCCTCCCGAATCTGGCCCTGTCTCACCCTCAAATACTTTCTGGGCAAGCTACCCAGCTACCTGAACAAGCTCCTCACCCCTACCACATGCAGCACCTATCACCTGAGATCAGACTCCAAAAGACTGTTCATGGTCCCAAGACTCAACAAAGTATCCGGACGTTCCTCCTTCTCCTTCCGTGCACCCCAAAACTGGAACAACCTACCAGAGACTCTCATATCCACCACCAGCTTAAGTTCTTTCAAATCTAAGGCTGTCTCACACTTTAATCTGGTCTGTAACTGTTTCATACGCTCATAATATATATTTTCTTTAACTGTGCATGCAATGTCTTGTATATAATGTATACCTTGTTCATTTATGTAACTGTATTTGTAACCATGTATTATTTTGTTTTACTCTGTGCCCAGGACATACTTGAAAACGAGAGGTAACTCTCAATGTATTACTTCCTGGTAAAATATTTTATAAATAAATAAATACTACCTCCTTCCACATTACTGTTGGAAGTACAATCATTCACCCAGTAGCCCAAGCACGCTGCTTAGGGTTACACTTGGCTCCTCTCTCACATTCTCCTCACATTGAAAACGTTTCTAAAACCTGTTGCTTTTTCCTGCGCAATATCACAAAGATACGCCCGTTCCTCTGTTGCTCGACTGCTAAAACTCTGACTCAGGCCCTCATTCTTTCCCGTCTTGATTACTGTAACCTCCTGCTGTCCGGCCTTCCTGCCTCTCACTTGTCTCCCTTACAACCTATCCTTAATGCTGCTGCCAGAATCGCTCTGCTCTTTCCTAAATCTGTCTCTGCATCTCCCCTCCTGAAATCCCTCTCCTGGCTTCCGATCAAATCCCGCATCTCACACTCCATTCTTCTCCTCACTTTTAAAGCTTTACACTCTTCTGCCCTTCCTTACATCTCAGCCCTAATTTCTCGCTATGCACTATCCCGACTCTTGCGTTCTTCGCAAGGATGCTTTCTTTCTACCCCCTTTGTATCTAAAGCCCTCTCCCGCCTTAAACCTTTTTCGCTGGCTGCCCCGCACCTCTGGAATACCTTTCCCCTCAATACCTAACTAGCACCCTCTCTATCCACAGCGCCAGTCAGTGTCTTTACTTACTGAGCCACTCCTCCATTTGATTCCACTTTGCGCTCCTCCCTCTCCTCTCTGTGCTACGCTACAGATTCTGACAAGCTGGTCAGGAACTACAACTTTGCCCTATCCTCTTCTGATCTACATGCCCCTCTTTTTCTCTGCCTTTCTCGCCCCATCTGACCCTGGCTAAATTGCCACACATGTATGTTCCGCTCCTGGACTCGCTCCTCTGAACGCCTCTGGAGGAGATCTCGTACTCTCGCAGACTTCCTTCACTACAATAAATTGAAGAAAGCAGTGGTAATGGGTGCTCAAGTACTGGATCACAAATGTTGCCATGAAAAATATATTATGTGCAGGCACAATACACTTGAGAAAGAGAGGGGGGGGGGGGGGTTGAGGTACACCTCAAAAAATATATGTATGATAATGAGTGAGGCATCTAATGATGTTTATGAAAAGGGACAGATATTCCCTGAAGGCAAAGAGTGGGTGAAAAGGATCCAGACCCCTGAGCCTCATTGGGATGTCTGTCCCCAGACAAAAATGAAAAGACTAATACAGTTGATCTCTTCTATCGCCCCTGAATCTGTGTCTCCACGGATGGCATGCCAGCTGCTAGTGACAATCCAAATATATAACATGTATATGTTAAAAAGGAGGAGCAACGCTCTCCTACTCGTTTTGTACCTGCCGGTCATTACATTTGACCCTGACTCTATGGCTGTACGCTATTACCCCCCATTTTTCCTTCACTACAAATTTATCGTACCCTGTTTCAACTGTGCCCTCTCTTAGGTTAAACAGACCTACCTTTCTTCACTAATAAATACTCACAAGTCTAACCCACGCCGCCTCTTTTCTATCTTTGGCTCACTACTCAGACCACTGTCTGTTACCTATTTTTCTTCCTCCTCAGGACTGCTGACTATTTCAAGACAAAGGTGGATTCTATTTGAAAGACATCCCCTCTGTATCCTCTTCATATTCTATACCTCTTTCTAACTGTAAGGATCCGCGCTGCGGGCATACCCGCTGCCAGCGCCTCCTTACCTCTCTTACATGCCGCCCAGGCTCCCCGGCGGCGTACCTCGCTCCTTGCGGCTCCCTCTCCCGCTGCCCCCACACTTCCGGGTCGCGCGGTCACCCCTACGGGAGCGCGCGGACCCAGGCTGCCATTTTCTGGCGCCGGGCGCCTAACTCTGCCCCCGATGACGCGGCGCACACTCCACGCGCTTACCTGTCTCTTCCCTGTCAGGTCCGCCCCCAGGCCCTTCTCTCCTATCAGGCTCTTCTCCGGGCCGCTCCTTTGTTCCTCCCCTTGCTCCCATAGACCCCAGCTTCCCAAACACTTCCCTCCTATAAGGTCCTTCCTCTGACCACTCCTCTGTTCCTCCCCTTCCCCTGATTGGTCCCAGCCCCCTATTTAGTCTCCCTTCACAATTACCTCCTTGCACAATCAAATGGGAGCCAAACAGCTCTTACCTAGGGGTAATCCTAGATAGCAAGTTAAGCTGGAGAAACCACATTGAGAAGACTCAACAGAAGGCAACAGCCAAGCTGAAGACCCTGCTGAAGACAAGGACCATGCCCATCCGGAGCAAAGTCAACGTGATCAAGGCGATCATTAGACCCACAATGACATACGCCTCCCCAGTGTGGAGTGGCTGCCACCAACGGCTCAGATCATCTCATCAAAAACTGCAGAACAAGGCGCTGCGGATTGCGTCCAACGCACCACTTCCTACAAGAATAGCGGACCTTCATAGGGAGCTGGGCATCGAGATGTTGGATGAACATCTAAAGAAGCTCAACGAGAAATTCTACAAGGAACTGGACCAGAACTCAAATCCGCTGATCAAGAAGCTTGCTGCGATCTCTGCAAACCCATTTGACCGCTACCCACGACCCATCACAGCGCTGACCCTGTGAAACCAACTCAACTGTGGCAAGTAACACAGCTCAAGAAGCTTTCTAAAGTGTGCGACAATACACTCAACAAGAGAACTTGGAGTAATGAGGCTCAAGCCTCGGTATCCAATATCACCACTGACAGATTTAATCTGTCAGTCAGAACAGAACAGGAACCTCCTTGCACTGCATAGCTTCTGTACCTTGGTGCTGTCTGCTGTTGCCTGGCCCCTTTTGTCTTTCAGTCCCTGTTCCTCGATATTCTGCTGACGTCCCTGGATATTGACCATTGGCTTTGGACTTCGTTTATGCTGCTCTCTGGTACCCTTGGATTTGGCATTGGACCCTTTACCTTACAGACTTCTATATCCCTTGGACACGGCTTAAGGACAATCTACTTCGCTGCTCTCTCCACTCCATGACCCAGGCTTACGGACATTCAACTACGCTGCTCTCTCCATTCCATGACCATTGGCTTACGGACTATACCTACCACCGCTGGAGTTGGCAAGTACGGTACTCTTTCTATTGTTGTTACCCGGACCATCTACGCTACTTCCACACTCTGGCCGTGCCCCCGTTTAATGTTAGGTGTGTGGTATTATCCCTTTCCACCTCAGTCCCGGGGTCTCGTCTGGCTTGTGGGCAGGCCGAGCGTTACACTAACTCTCCTCCAATTCTTTTTCCGCTGTCACAGAGGAGGATGTGTCGCTTCTTATCTTTTCTTCTCCCTCTACCACTTGCCCTCTCGACCCCATTTCCTCCTATGTATGTATATATGTCTTTATTTATATAGCGCCATTAATGTACATAGCGCTTCACAGCAGTAATACACGTGACAATCATATAAATCAGGGGTGCCCAAACTTTTCCCAGTGCACACCCCTGCCTACTCTCCTCGGCGCCTTGCACCCCCCCGCTCCACCACGGCGTCAAATGGCGCGCGGGGTCATGTGACGTCACATTGCCATGGTAACGTGATGTCACGTGATCCCGCAGCTTCAATTGATGCCGGGTTACCAGGACGATGCGACGCGGGAAGGTAAGGGTGCTATAGAGGCCTTGTGCGGGAAGGACATTCCAGAGGTGTGGGCAGTCAGTGAGAAAGGTTTAAGGTGGGAGAGGGCTTTAGTTACAAAAGGGGGTAGAGAGACATCCTTGAGCAGAACGCAAGAGTCGGGATGGTGTATAGCGAGAAATTAGGGCTGAGATGTAAGGAAGATCAGAAGCGTGTAAAGCTTTAAAACCTCTTGCTCCTACTCTAATCCCTACACTCACACATATTTTCAATTCCTCCCTCTACTCTGGTACCTTTTCCTCCTTCAAGCATGCAACAGTTATACCCGTACTCAAAAACAGCAAGCTTGACCCTACCTGTTTCTCTATCGCCCTATCTCCCTCCTGCCTTTTGCCTCTAAACTCCTTGAACGCCTTGTGTTTTTTCACTTGCTCCATTTTCTCACCACTTATTATCTCCTAGATCCTGTACAATCTGGCTTTGCACTGCTCACTCCACCAAAACAGCCCTCACTAAAATTACTAATGACCTCCATGCTGCCAAAGACAGAGGTCATTACACTCTGCTCATATTGCTCGACCTCTCTGCAGCCTTTGATACTGTGGACCACCCTCTTCTCCTTCACATTCTCCATACTCTTTGTATCCGTAACAAAGCTCTATCCTGGATCTCCTCTTACCTCTCCCATCTTACTTTCAGTATCTAATTTGCTAACACCTCATCCTCTGTTGCTCTCTCTGTGGGTGTACCCCAGGGTACCTCTTTTCTCTTTACACCCTCTATGTGGCCTTATCACATCTCTTGGACTCAAATGTCACCTCTATGCTGAAGACACCCACATTTATTTACTTTTCAACCTATGACCTTGCACCTGCTGTACAGACCAAAGTCTCTGAATGTCTCTCCATTATATAATCCTGGATGGCCTTCCACCGACTTAAACTTAACATGTCAAAGACGAAGCTCCTTATACTTCCTCCCAAGGCTGGCCCAACTGCCCTCTTCTACATTACTATTGACAACACTATCATACACCCAGTATCACAAGCACGCTGCCTAGGTGTCACATTCACAAAGTAACCTGTCATTTCTTCCTCTGTAACATTGCAAAGATAGGCCTTTTCCTCTGTCGCTGTACTCGCAGGACCTAATTCTCTCCCATCTCGATTATTGTAACCTTCTACTGTCTGGCCTTCCTGGCTCTCATCGGTCTCCCCTTCAATCTATACTAAACACTGCTGCTAGAATAACTTTACTCTCTCCTAATCTTGTCATCTGCTAAAATCCCCCTCCTGGCTTTCTATCAAATCCCGTATTACACACAAAATTCTCCTCCTCACTTTTAAGGCTATACACTCTTCTGCCCTCCTTACATCTCGGCCCTAACTTCTCGCTATACACCACCGACTGCCCCACACCCCTGGAATGCCGTTCCCCTCTATATCCGACTAGCATCATCTCTCTCCACCTTTAAGACCCATCTTAAAGCACACCTCTTTAACTAAGTGTAGGGGTAGCTCCGTGGCTGATACTATACACTTTATACATCGACCTTGGCCCTGTGCAGACGCACTTACCAGAACATCCTCCTACTGTCTGTACGTTCTTCCTACTTATCAATTTGATTGTAAGCTCTTCGGGCAGGAACTCCTTTTTCCTAGTGTTACTTTTGTCTGAAGTTCTCATTCCCATTATGTTTTATATTATAATCTCACGTGTATTACTGCTGTGAAGCGCTATGTACATAGATGACACTATATAAATAAAGATCTATATACAGGATAGAAGCACAAGGTATAGCAGGGGAAAGATGAATGTGGCTGTAACAGTTCTGCTCATTGTAACGTTTCTAGTTGGGATGCTCTCTTCTAGAGACAGGAGGATATTGCCTAGGCTCCGGTTTGCAAGATATTGACATTTGGTAAAGGTGAGGTTTGATTAACACACACACACATTCCCAGCTAGCTCAAACTCCTACACCCACCACATCATGAAATATATTTATGCCAGAATGTGTGCTACTGAGCGTGACAAATGTGTACAACAAAAGACAGGGGTGTCCAATGCTACATCAAATTGACAAAACATATATGGTAATAAGTATAAAGTTTAAATACTTCAATAATCATAGTAATTACTTGGTTATTTAGTTAAACCCTTTGGCCAAAGCATCGTAAGCCTGCATACCAAATGTCAAGGTATAACCAAAAATTAAACCAGGTCCTAACACTAAAACTGTTAACCCTTCCTTTTACCTCTGTATGAGGGGAAGCAACTACAGTGAGTCCTGTCCATTCAGCAAAATGCCAGAACCTCCCAAGTTAAAAAGGTGGAGAGGGGTGAGCTCTGGGGGAGGTGCCACATACCTCCATTTAACTGTTACCAGTCAGAAATTGATGAACACACACATTCCCAGATAGCTCAAACTCCTACACCCACCACATCATGAATATATATGTATGCCAAAATGAGTGCTAAAGGTGAGGTTTGGCCAGGGTAGTGAGGGTGCAAGCAGGTTACAAGTGGAGAGGGTGCACGGGGAAGTATTTACAGAGGAATTCTGAGATGTTGAGTGTTGTGGAAAGCTTTTCACATGAGGAACTGTCAGGAATCCACTCCTGGCTTTTCTCGTAGCCTTGCAGGGTGCTGTTCTCACTAATTCGCTCTTTGCTATCAACAGCAGCAATGTGGGCTACCACTGCAACCTAGCCTTGTACACACTCATTGGAGCAGTGCCCTCACACCCTCCTCCGGGAATTGGCCCGCTGGCCTTTAAGCACTGCATCCCCACAATCCTCTGCCGAGCATAATCCTTCTTGGACGTTACTGTGTTCAGCCACAAGCCCTTGCTTGCTGAAACGGTGGATCTCCAGCGTTTACTTCAGCTCCCTGTTTCCTAAGACCGGCTGCCCTTCCTCTGCAGAGGCCTGTCTTCTGAGTCCTGAGGTCTGTAGCCCTCTGTCCTCGCACAGGCTCGTACTGGACTCCTGCGCTGAAACATTGGTTTACCGGTGCTGCCTGGCGGTGTGCCCACTCCGGTCTGCCTTCTCCGTCCTGAGACCGGTACCATGGGCCATGGTCGCCGCTCACGCAGAATCCGCTCCCGCCCTGCAGCTATTACGCTGAAGCGGGACCTAGTTGACTTCTTGTTAACCGAAACTCCACTTGGACAACTTTTACTCTGATGTCTCCTATCCTGACCCTGGCTCGTCCACTGACTACGCTGCTCAAATCCTGAACCCGGCCTGTTTGACTATGAACTTCGCACTCCGGACCAGTTTGCGCGATCTACGGTCGGTGATTTCATAACTCGGCCACGCAGTCCGGCCCCGGTTTGTGGCGAGCACAACCGTGACAGGAACAAACCTTGAATTTGATTCTGAATAATATTGTAGACTTGAATAGAGGAGTAGACAGGTAGAGAGTGACGTGGGATCATTTATCCCAGCAGCAGTGTTGTGATAAGACTGGAAATAGAACGACCAATAAGGAGAAGATTAAAGCAGTGACAATGGGATATTGGAATTGATTGATTAATTATTTTGTATTATTTTGAGGTGTGAAGTGGTAAGGCTCTACAAACCCGCTCGCCCGTGGTGAGTTGAAATTACCAGCTGGCGAGTTTGGAAGCAGATGAGGAAAATTGGAGCAGAGCAGAAGAGGTGAACGGTGCAGCGAAATAGGACTGAGGACGACCACAGGAGCGGAGTAGATGAGGAAAACAGCGCGCGGCAGGAGAAGAGAACTGTGGACCATGTCAGTGCAGCAGGAGCTGCACAGGAGGACTGCCGGGAAAGAGCGCGCCTCAGTGGCAGACACCAGAAGTCTAAAGACTTCCAGGTCGGTCCGCTGAGGCGCGCTCTTCCCCGGCAGTCCTCCTGTGCTGCTCCTGCTGTGCTGACATGATCCGAAGTTATCTTCTCCTGCCGCGCACTGTGATGCTCCTCCACTCCCGTAGTCCTCAGTCCTCTTCCGCCACGGAGTTCACCTCTGCTGCTCCGCTCCCGTGGTCCTCCTCAGTCCTCCTATTCTTCTGCCGCCCACCGTCCTCCTCTGCTGCCCAGGTCCACCGAGAGGGGTGAGAAAGGGAGGGGGGTGAGAGAGGCAGGACACGCAATTAAAAAAACAATTTTTTTAGGGGGGCGAGTCCCTTTATTGTCTCGCGAGTAGCTTTTTGTTTATTTGTCGAGCCCTGATTCTTATTATTATCGTTTATTTGACAAATACATAAACAGAGTTACATACAAATATAAATAAGGACAAACATGCATAGACAGGTACAAAGAAGACATGAGGGCCCTAGTCGTGACAGCTTATACTCTAGTCCATGTTTCCCAACTCCAGTCCTCAGGGAACCCCAACACGTCAAGTCTTAGGCCTCGGACATGGTGAAAAGAAGAGCGCTGACGCTCATACTGTCCTGCTCAAGCAGGAGCTTTTTTGTATCCCTGCATGAGCGTCAGCATGCGTGCTTGGGAGGCGGGGCGGAAGGCGGGGCTAGCGCGCCATGTCACGGACTGCCATTGTCTTTTGGCAGTCACGTGACCGGCCCTGTGCTTCCCTCAGCGGGAAAACTTACATTTCTCTGTCGGCTGCAATTCCACACGCCTGCAGAAGCGTGCGGAAGCGCTGTCAAAAGCCATGCTCATAGGGATAATGTTTCCCCTCAGCGCGGCTCAGCACGGCTCAGCACGGTCTTTTTGACCATGTCCGAGGCCTTAAGGATATCCCTGCACCAGCACAGGTGGGTCAATCAGCGGCTCAGTCATTTTGACTGACCCACCTGTGCTGGAGCAGGGATATCATTAAGACCTGACGTGTTGGGTTACCCTGAGGACTGGAGTTGGGAAACACTGCTCTAGTCTAATGAGCTAAATTACAAATGCAATCACTGCAGTATAATTATAGTTCTGTGCATGGATAGCTTGGACCCGCTCATTACCAATTCATGTTGTACTGTGGTTTGTGGGTATCCTGAAACATTGAAATAGAGTTAAAATGCGAGAAAAAGTTGGTGAACCATTTAGGATTTTAACATATTTCACATATTTCAAACCTAAAATGTTATTCAATCTTAATCTAAGTCCAAAAGACAAAAACATTATACTTTTTCAACATGTATTTATCCACAAATGATTTAACATTCAATATCCATGTGTGAAAAGTATGTGACCCTTTAGATTCAGTACCTGGTGGCGCCCCCTTGAGCAGCAATGACTTCAACTAAGCATTTCCTGTAACTGCTGGTCAGTCTCACATCGGTTTTGAGGAATGTTGGCCCATTCCTCCTTACAGAGCGGCTTCACCTTGTGGCATTCGAGGGCTTTCTTGCATGGACAGCTCGCTTCAAGTCCTGCCACACTCATTTTGAGGGTGCCTACCGGACTTTGACTAGGCCATTCTAAAGCACCAAACATAACATTTTTTATTGAGGCTAAAAAGTTACACCTTTTGACTCATTTGTCCAGAGAACATTGTTCCAGAAGTCATGGGTTATCTATGTGCTCTCTGGCGAACATCTGACGGCAGCAATGTTATTTTTTTAGAGAGTATTGGTTTCCTCCTAACTATCCTTCCATGAACACCATTATTGTTCAATCTTTTTCTGATAGTTGAGTCGGTGAGAGTGGCCTGCAGATCAGTGGATGTTACTCTGGGGTTCTTTGTGACTTCTCTGGATGATTTGCTGGTTTGTTCTTACAGAGATTTTTGTAGTGCGACTGCTCCTGGGTAGAGTGACTGTGGTCTTGAACGTTCTCCATTTGTGGACTGTCTGACAGTGGATTGGTGGAACCCAAATCCTTAGAAATAGTTTTGTAACTATTTCTAGGCTGAGCATCAATAATTGCTTCTCTGAGGTCCTCAGAGATTTCTTTTGATAGTGGCATGTCGTGTTTCCACACACCTGTATGGTGAAGCCCAAACTCACAAAGTTTCCGATCTTTATATAGGGTGGGGCCTCCCACACTCACACCTGAAGATCTACCTAACTATTTCAACACCTGATTCTAATTATCACCTTTAAATTAGCTATTAAAACCAGGTTTTCACTTACTTCTTCACATATCCTGACTCTTAATTACTCATTGTTTGTCTAATTCATACATAATTTTGTTTCAAAAGACATGGAATTACTTAATATAAACCCTATTGGATATTTTTTTTAAAAAGACTGTTTTTTGTTCAAGAAGGTTATCATGGAAAAACTATAGAATTTCTGTAATTATCATTGTGGTTCACAAACATTTTCTCGTCACTATATATGTATTAGTTGAGAAATGACATGAAATAGCATTATATTTTGGGAAGGAGCGGCTCAGTGAGTAAAGACACTGACTCTGTAAACTAGGGCACTGTCTTTGAAGTAGGGGAGCCTGGTTGAATTCCCGGTGTTAGCTCCTTGTGACCTTGGGTAAGTCACTTTATCTCCCTGTGCCTCAGGCACCAAAAACATAGATTGTAAGCTCCACGGGGCAGGGACTGTGACTGTACAAATTCCTACGTGCTGCGTACCGCGCACTGTACTGTAATTGTGAAGCGCTGTGAGTCCCATTGGGAGAAAAGCGTTATATGAAATAAAATAATTACATTTGTTAAGTAGGGAAATGCTTAAGGAGAACTAAGGAGCTGTAGAAATACTGAGTGTGCCCTTTCCCTGAAAGGCATTTGTTCAGAAGCAGAAACACATTTGATTCCCAGAGGGGCACACACACCCCTCCAGCAGCCGCTGATTTTTGGTTTGTTTAACCCCTTTCCAGCAGTGGCATGTAGAGGTTGATTGGCAGGAAGATTTTTTTGTAACCCCATATAGCTGCCAAAGAAGCCATCAATCTATCTCAGTGTAAAATAAATTGAACCCTTTATAACAGGGGTGCGCAAACTTTTTCTCCTGCGCCCCTGTGCCTCTTTTCCTCCGGTGCAAGCGCCCCCTCCCCCCCTTTTTGCTCTGCGTGGCATCAAATGACGTACAGGGTCATGTGACGTCACGTGACCCGCAGCGTCATTTGCCGTTGCGTTGCTATGGCAACGCACGTGTGACGTCACGCCGCATGACTTTGCGGCGTCGTTTGATGCAACGTTGCCATGGAGACACTTCCAGACACCGTCTGAAGCAAGGTAAGTTTAGGTTCCAGAGGCCTCACGGGATCCCCCGGCATTTAATGCCTTGTGGAAGAGCGCGGGGCCTCTGCAACTGCCTACGCCCCTCAGAAAAATCTCACCCTCCCCCCCCAGTTTGCGCACCCCTGCTTTATAACACGGCCAATTCCAATCCTCAAGGGCCACCAACAGGTCAGGTTTTCAGAATATCCTGCTTCAGCACAGGTAGTGCAGTTATTCTGATTTAGCCACCTGTGCTGAAGCAGGGATATCCTGAAAACCTGACCTGTAGGTGCCCCTTGAGGAGTGGAGTTGGCCACCCGTGCGTTTATAACAGCAGTGGATCTGTCCCTGTTTTATGCAGACCGTGGTTCACTAGAAAATAGAAAAGTGTGGGTTTTTTTCCTCTCGGCGACTCCCCAAAATATGCTTCTTTTATATATATATATATATATATATATATATATATATATATATATATATATAATGGAATATGAGATAATTGTATCTACCGATGATTTATTTATCTTTATTAAAAACGCTTTCCAATTAGAACATTGAACATTTCTGAGGCAGACGAATAAATATGTCAGTCCTGCATGCCTCTGTGCCTTATTGCTTTACAGAATGCCCCATGTGCCATTCTGAGACCTGTGAGTTATGTTGGAGTAACTAAGCAGTTGCGTAGGTGGCCAGTCTAGTTGTTTTGACATTAGATGAATACTCTTGTGTGGGCTTTTATTGGAGTAATCACTTGCTGATCATTGTACTTGTAGATTGAACGTTCACCATGCAATGCAGCTAAAACATACACCATAGGTGAATTATTTGCCTGGTTGACCTTTGCTTCTCCCTGCCTGGCCTGCCCACATCTGGGAGGAAATCCAGCCATGTGGTTTCAGTTTATCCCAATAAATCTCTGCTCAGTAATACACCCGACCATGCCCCAGGATATATCAGACTAGTGCTGAGGACAAGATTGGAATCAACAAATCCAGTAGTCAAAGACGGTACCCTGCATAGTGCCTTGTATTGTTTTGAGGCTAGGGCAGTAGCAGAGTTTAACACCCTAAGATTTAGCTAGTACTCATAATTTCATTTACAGGGCATAATTAATTACTTTTGTAGGGATGCAAAAGCCATTTTTGAACAACCCTCTAAATTAAATAACCCTCTAAATATAAATAAAATAAAAAACGAATAGACGATACCGATCTGTGGCTCACATGTTCTTCCCCCCCCCCCCCCCGGGGGATTTAGTCATGGCTATTGCTAGGTGTAGTGCTGATTACCTGTTTGGCACAGGAGAGATGAGGTATCCGCGATGGTGTGTGGGAAGACAGGTAGACTTTTAGGGATTCCTCTGGTTCTTCTTCTTGGTGACAGCGCCTCCAGACATAGGGGGCTTCAGCAAGTCCTTACTCACAATACTTCCTCCACACAGACTGCTGCAGAGCCAGAAGTATAAATGAGGATGATCTTTATTACAGCAGCCATTGCGATGTTGTTACAGTGAATGCTTTAGTTGATAAGGTAGATACCTGGCTTCTTGATGGTACTGGCCTGCTGGTAATAATGAGGCCTCTCTGGATTGAAGTAGTGCATCAGCCCATGAGGGACTAAGCACATGTCTCTCTCCCAGCTGGGAGGAGAGCTCAGAGCTCCTACCCCATGAAGGGATAGTTTGAAATCCCAATCACAGACTGAAGGACCCACCCCTAATGGGCTGAACTTCATACTATAATTTAGGCACTTCCTTCCTGTAGCTCAAAGAGGGAGGGCCCAGCACATGCACCACCACTCCCGTCACCCAGGAAGTCAGCATGAGGGGGAAAACCCCATAGGACAGCCTGTCACTGTGTCTTACTGGAACTTGCAGGACAGGGTAGGTAGAGAGATAGCTGGACCAGCCATTACTATACTCTCCCCTAGGTGAAACATCCAACCTCCTCGCTTGGATCCAAATATGGGTACTATCCATCCACCTGGTCTCTGCAAACAAATACATGTTATAGCGGATGTACAAATAATCTCATACTATACACAGATTACCAATCCTTATCATCCACTGATAACAGCGATGATATTCAGATAACTTATTCTCCCAACAGGAAGATACAAGGAAAACCCTCACTTATAATGTTTTGGGTCCGGTTTCTTGACCACCCTCCCAACGAATAACTTAGTCCAGATATAATATACCTTAGGAGGACCAGGGCACTGTCTAACCTCTACTCTATCTTTGAAAATCCAGGTGCCCACAAGCCATTCTTCCATTACCAAGCGAATCTTATCATCATAATAAATCTGTCATCACTCGTTTTGGCTTTAATATTCTCAATGACTGCCAACCCCAACCACTCATGTCAGTGCTGATCTATTTTGTCCATAATTGCCTCGGTACATATGGGAAGGTATACCCGTGAGATTGACGGTACCTATTACAGATAGCTTGGTCAGCTCTACTTAATTGTTGTATTTTATGGCCATGTCCCTGACCAGATAATACCCATAAGGATCGGCCAATGTCGTCTAATAATGGCCTCCATAGGGCGTGATGACCCACTAAATTTAGTAGAAAAAACAATACTCCCGTCCATTTTGTTTTTGACAGGTCTTTGAACCAATTGTCTATTTTTGGACTCCAAAAGAAGACCATTCCGGTCTGATCCAGCTGCCTTCAAAAAAGACTCTTCCACAAGGGCACTATTATATCCCTTGGAGAGGAATCTCTCTCTGAGCAGGGTGGATTGAGCTACAAAGTCAAGTTCAGTGGAACAATTTCGACGTAACCTACTGAACTGACTATAAGGTATATTGGATAGCCATTTAGAATATAAAATATGCAAATAAATCCAAAATATCACCCATCTGTGTGCCCCAAATAATAATAATAATGTAATCTATGAAACGACCATAGTATACCAGGCCCGCCCCCCATGGGTTATTGGCCCAGACATGACTGTCCTCCCAAAAACCCATGAATAGATTTGCATAACTGGGGGCAAACCTGGTACCCATGGCCGTTCCACAGACCTGTAAATAATACTGTGTTTGGAACAAAAAATAATTATGAGTGAGGATAAATTGAATCAGTGATAAAATAAATGCACCCTGAGTGTCCATCAATTTGTTATCGTGGTCCAAATAATATTTAATCGCTGACAGGCCCAAATCGTTGGCAATGCATGTGTACAAAGATTGCACATCACACGTATATATATATACCGCGCTGCAGAATATATTGGCACTTTATAAATAAACGATAACAATAATAACTAACTCTTAACTAATAACTATATGTTCTTTTTTTTTTTTTTAAGAGTTAGTTATTATTGTTATCGTTTATTTATAAAGTGCCAATATATTCTGCAGCGCGGTACATTGGGGGAACAGTAGTAACATAAATGGAATTACATACAAAATAAAAATAAACCAATACGAAAAGGTACTGAGGGCCCTGCTAGTGACATCTTACAGTAATAATAATACCTTTATTTCATACAGGTAGTCCTCGCTATCCAATGTTTCACTTTTCAACAAACGGCATATCCAACGCTTTACAATGCCTCCGTATGAGCCATTTTTCGACGCCGGAATGCGTTAGCCAACGCCAGAATGGGTTATCCGACGCTCACCGCCACTGATTAACATGGGACTCACTTTACAACGGTTTCACAATCCAACGCTACTTCCAGAACGGATTCCGTTGGATAACCGAGGACTGCCTGTATAGCGCTTTTCTCCCAATGGGACTCAAAGCACTTCACAATTACAGTATAGTGCGCGGTGAGCAGATCATAGGAATTTGTACAGACACAGTCCCTGCCCAGATGGGTTTACAATCTATGTTTTTGGTGCCTGAGGCACAGGGAGATAAAGTGACTTGCCCAAGGTCACAAGGAGCTGAAACTGGGATACCAGGTTCCTTTGATTCAAACTCTGTGTCATTGTTTTCAGTCAGTGTCTTTACTCGCTGACTCGCTCCTTCTTCTTAGAAGAGTAAAGGTTAAAGTCTAAGGTTGTTATTAAATTGCAGTGATCATGGATGACTTACAAAGCATTTAATTAAAAAATGTTTTAATAAATCTGAATGGTGGCCATATTTTAGAGGCCCTGCAAATAAAATGATACACATTGATATATCTCATAAATACTCAGCCACTGGATGTTTGGCAAAAAAGGTTTATCATCAGGGAAAGTAAAGGAAAAAAATACTAATTATGAATTAATTAATTAAGTATAGCGATGCCTGGTCCAGCTATCTCTCTACCTACTCTGTCATGTAAGTTCTAGTAAGACACAGACAGTGACAGGCTGTCCTATGGGGTTTCCCCCTCCTCATGCTGACTTCCTGAGTGACGGGAGTTGTGGTGCATGTGCTGGGCCCTCTCTCTGAGCTACAGGAAGGAACTGCCTAAATTATAGTATGAAGTTCAGCCCCTTAGGGATGGGTCCTTCCGTCTGTGATTGGGGTTCCAAACTATCCCTTCATGGGGTAGGAGCTCTAAGCTCTCCTCCCGGCTGGGAGACGTGCTCAGTCCCTCATGGGCTGAGGCACTAATTCAATCCAGAGAGGCCACACTATTACCAGCAGGCCAGTACCATCCAGACGCCAGGGATCTACCTTATCAACTAAAGCATTAGCTGTAACAACATCGCAGTGGCTGCTATAATAAAGATCACCCTCATTTATACTTCTGGCTCCGCGACAGTGTGTTTGGAGGGAGTAAGGACTGTCATAGCGGGGACCGACTTCAGCCTTGCTGAATCCCCCTATGTCTGGAGGCGCCTTCACCAAGACGAAGAACCGGAGGAATCCCTAAAAGTCTGCCTGTCTTCCCCCACACCATTGCGGGTACCTCAGCTCTCCTGGGCCAAACAGGTAATCAGCACTACACCTAGCAATAGCTATGACTAATTCTCCCAGAGGAAGGGGGGGGGGACATGTGCTACAAATGGAGGCACTGTTGAGATGGGCAGGCTTTAGAGACTTTTGCACTGGCAGTCGGTAATTAAAGAGGCCGGGACCGGGGGAGCGCTGTTACCCTTCATCGTATCCAAGACAGGGCTAGGACAAACCCTCACCACGCACTGTGAGGAACCCTGGGTACCTGGGCACATACACTGTGCAAAGTTGGGGAGACCCCTCCGATGGGACGTTACCGCCTGTTACCCTTCTTCAGATACTGGAAAATGGACAAGGGCCTTCACAGTGGACTGATGGTGCACCAGATGGGAACCGATGGAGGAGCGGAGGATGCGGGCGCATGGGCCGCCATGGTAAGGAGGCGCGGGGGAGCTTAGGGACTGGGTATGCAGTCCTGACACTAGGGGAGAGATCAGCACGATGGCCCAATGTCAAAATTGTGGGACACAATACTTGTGGCGTTTAAATCCCGTGCCTTCTGCAGAGGTGATGCTGCCGAGTGATCAAAATGCTGCACCTGCTGGTACGGCTCCTGCATACCACACAACACCGATACTGCTGACTGCCTCCGAACAAGCTCTACAATCCTGGGAGGTGGCTCGAGGAAATGTGTACCTGGCTGGGCCTCCTAGGGGTCTGTGTACCCTAGTACCTGGGCACCAAGGTCCCAACTTTCTTGTACCTGAGATGACCCCAATGGCACCGATGCCAACGGTTCCAGGACTGGAACCAAATTCAGCTCGTCTAGCGGGTGGTCGACTGCCCCAGGGGTGTTGAGTTCCTCCTTTGTTGGTGCCGGAGCAGGCCTGCTTCCGATTACCGCCAAGGGGTGCTGGACGTCCCGACATCGCGGCCCGGAGGATGTGTCCTTACCGACGTCTTCGTCCGATGGAGAATCTCGTCCCAAGAAGCGGTGGAGTCCCAAGGTCACGACGTCCGTTTTAAAGGCTGTGATGCTGCCGGAGGACCGGAAGAGCCCTGTGCAAGAGGAGGACATCAGAGCTGGCCAAGACGCCACCGCTGAGAAAAAGATCCCTTCGGATGACATCTCCTACCTGCACTTGGGTGAGACTACACCACTTTCTACTCAACAGGAGTCCGCTGCGGCGTTGCTGGAGGAGGAACCTGACGGAGCCTTGTTTTCCGTGCCATGGGAGCCTTGTTTTCTGTGCCATGGGGTGAGGCACTTCCGGTACACTTCGGATGCGGAACCTCCTTTGTTGCGTACTGGGGCAAGTACCGGGCAGTGCTCATCCACATCTGCTCCACTACAGACCCCAACCCGGGGAAGAAGCCGACGGGGATCGTTTCAGAAGATTCCCGTACCATCCCTGAGATCTTCCTGGGTCCATACCCTTGATACCTAACCCCAGTATCTCTGCCACTGATGCTGCTACGTTTGTACTAACTACGTTCCCTTGTGAGAAGTTATCTCCGGGCATGTCCATGAACTTGAAAGACTGGGACTTTGCAGGGAATGATGGGTGGTCATCTGGTTCTGAAGGTGATATACCTTATGCCAGCCTCATTCCTGTGAAAAGGTCTCAGGTATTTTAAATCATTTAGGGACTCATCCCTATCCCAGAAATTTTCTACTTCTGGTGTGTCCTCCCAGATTGACACCAGGTCCAGTAGTCCACATGAGTCCAGGGATCCCCTTAATTGGTGGGACCCCATGTTTAAGGGTTATGTCCCTAGTCTTAATAGAACGAGACTGCTATTGGTAAATGGTGCTATTGTGGATCACTGGTGGGAGTAAGGTCAACTATCCCAGGAAGAAATAGCAGAAGCCCTCCGTAAAAGGATGGGTGAAATACATTTGGGAGTAAGAACCCCCAAGGGTCCTTCCATATTTTACCAGGAGGTTGAGTTAAGTGAGCCTCAGTTCTGGGTATTATCTGGTTACTTTACATCTATTTTATTAAAATCATATTATTCTATATCTTGGAAGTTATATCATCCTGGATGGCCCTCCTTCCAAATTACTGTTGGAACTACGATCATTCACCCAGTAGCTCAAGCACGCTGCTTAGGGGTCACACTCGACTCCTCTCTCTCATTCGCCCCTTACATTCAAAACATTTCTAAAACCTGTTGCTTTTTCCTCCGCAATATAACAAAGATACACCCTTTCCTCTGTTGCTCGACTGCTAAAACTCTGACTCAGGCCCTCATTCTCTCCCGTCTTGATTACTGTAACCTCCTGCTGTCCGGCTTTCCTGCCTCTCACCTGTCTCCCCTACAATCTATCCTAAATGCTGCTGCCAGAGTCACGCTACTCTTTCCTAGATCTGTCTCAGCATCTCCCCTCATGAAATCCCTCTCCTGGCTTCCGATCAAATCCCGCATCTCACACTCCATTCTTCTCCTCACTTTTAAAGCTTTACACTCTTCTGCCCCTCCTTACATCTCAGCCCTAATTTCTCGTTATGCACCATCCAGACTCTTCGTTCTTCTCAAGGATGTCTTCTTTCTACCCCCTTTGTATCTAAAGCCCTCTCCCGCCTTAAACCTTTTTCACTGACTGCCCCACACCTCTGGAATGCCCTTCCCCTCAGTACCCGACTAGCACCCTCTCTATCCACCTTTAAGACCCACCTTAAGACACACTTGCTTAAAGAAGCGTATGAATAGCACTGTGGATATTCTGAACACATGATACATAAAGCTTGGCCCCCTGCAGACGCACTTACCAGAACTCCCTCCTACTGTCTCTGTACGTTCTCCCTATCTACCAATTAGACTGTAAGCTCCTCGGGGCAGGGACTCCTCTTCCTTAATGCTACTTTTATGTCTAAAGCACTTATTCCCATGATCTGTTATTTATATTATCTGTTATTTATTTGATTACCACATGTATTACTACTGTGAAGCGCTATGTACATTAATGGCGCTATATAAATAAAGACATACAATACAATAGCACTAGGGGGTGCACTTTTTTCTTTTTTCATATATATATATATATATATATATATATATATATATATATATATATATATACACTGTATAATTGATACCATATTATGTTTTATTTATTTTTTAGGAATATGCCTAAACTTGTATTTTCACATCTTTTAAAGTGCAACATTATTGCAGCTGTATTTATTCTGGAGAACTTGACACTGGCAGTAGACGGTACACATGGAGCAGGTTTCAAAAGCTTAGTACAAGGGGTGGGCCAACTCCAGTCCTCAAGGGCCACGACAAGCCAGGTTTTCCAGATATCCCTGCTTCAGCACAGGTGGCTCAATGAGTGGCTCTCATTGAGCTACCTGTGCTGAAGCAGGGATATCCGGAAAACCTGACCTGTTTGTGGCCCTTGCCTGTTGGTGGCCCTTGAGGGCAGGAGTTAGTACATCAATGAAGCACTTTGTTGTCCTTTCACAGGCATCATAGCCATGACAAACCTCTTAAGCATATCTTAATAAGCTAACAATCTATATCGGGGAGACAGTGTGTTTATATGTTACCAAGTGGGCTAGCACCTTTTGATGCTTGCCAGGGTGCTATCTGTCTGGTTCACACATGCTAACAAACCAAGTCAATCATTTTCACTCTGTAGAGTGGACACCAACTGAGCCCACACTGCACTATTGATTTAATGAGATGGTATGAGGGTATTTTCTCTCTTATTTTGAACACCCGCATACAAGGTCAGTTTCTCACATGCAACTTGATTTGCAGCCCTAATGTTCAGAGTTTGGTGACAGCAAAGATAAATATTTTGGTTTATTATAAAGTTAGTCAATATTCAGCTTTCACAGAGGCCCAATTTCAACAATTAGCACAGGAAGTCTGAGTAACACTGCACCTGGTGACATATGCCCCGAACACAAAAATGATACACATAAATAGTGATTGCAAGGCTACGAACAGCATTTTTTAATTATGCTTGTTAGGTGTGGGAGTGCCCATTTAACCCTTTCACCTGTGAGCCCCAGACGTGGTCGGTAATATTACGTGTATTACGAGGATTGCTGCAACGAGTTGCTGATCCTACCTGGGACATAGCGGAGGACCCATAAAGGCATCTAGATCTGCTTGCTGGGGGATGAGTTTCTTTATTATCCCATAGACAGTAGGTGTCATTTCTCAAAGTTTACATTTATTTATTAGGGCATTGGGTTTCGGCTCAGTTCCCGGTACAAAAATAAGTGAGCACCCAAAGGTGCAATCTAGTTTATAAAATATATATATTTGTTTCAAAACATGTTTTTTTATATTTTGTAAAGTTTAGTTTGGGTAGGGATACATAACTTAAAAAGGGGAGGGAAACAAGTAAATATACCATAAACAATCTTTACAATATGTATGTATAAATATTTATGTATATAGCAACATCTATGTACATAGCAATTCACAGCAGTAATACACTTGACATAATATAACATGTAGCGCACTTTCCCCCACCCCCTGCGAGATATGGCAGCTACGGTGTGTGGTGCTGTACCTGCGGCTCACAGTAGGCCTGAACCTCTGCTGCTGGGAGCCTGGGGTGTACCTTATCCCGTTGGTTGACAGCGCCTCCACCTGCGCAGGATCCTAACAGTGTGGGATAACCCAGTGCAGGACAATAAGAAATACACACTTGTATGATATAACCGGTTTACTGAACCCATGTGACTAAGAATAATACAGAACCACTTAAGCCTCGCAGGGCCGTACCCCTTCACCGTGCCCCCCAACACTGTGTCCACACCCTGGTGAGGTTTACCCCAAAGTACTGAGGTGTTCCATGGCACCTAACCTCCCCGGTGTCCACAGGAACTAACCCACACAATGTGTGAGACAGCGCTGCCCCACAAGAATAGAAGTGTATAGTTGGTGCACGTGTTGAGGTGAGGTACCTGC
The DNA here is from genome assembly GCF_040206685.1 of Ascaphus truei. Lineage (NCBI taxonomy): Eukaryota > Metazoa > Chordata > Amphibia > Anura > Ascaphidae > Ascaphus > Ascaphus truei. The sequence continues at coordinate 66,367,328 of NC_134484.1, forward strand.
CGGGTTCTCCCAACACTCGGGCGCGCCGATGCAAAAAGATGGGATCCACGGATCCAGTGACGTTACCCGCGAAGCCTCTGCCTCTACATTGGGTGGTATCCCGCGTTGACAGTGCCACCATTTAGAGTGTCTCTGTACTGTAGGTGGTGATTTGGTCCCAGACCACGTGATGCCAGGATACAGCTGCGTCCTGTTTGTGTCCTTTACACTGGCACTACAGGGCAGTGTCCCTATCTATGGGCCTGTCCCTGCAGCAACCACAAGCTGAGGGGAGTCAGAGCCTTGCTGGGGTCAAAGGGGGTCTCTGGCCTAGTGAAGGGGTCACTGACACCCTGCACACGCACACCCTACCCTTCTGCTGTCCCAGCTCTGACTGGCGTGCTCCTAGCGTGCCCAAAGTATCAATCCTCAGCAGGGGAATCTGTGTCCCCTATTGGCTGCTATGGGCCATGTGGCACCTTGCCCCTGTGCATTCTGGGGGCTGCAGTCCCTGCAGAGCACTTTCATGTAATGGCCACCGCTCGCGTGATTGTACTGTGCATGCGCGAGTCTGTAATGGCCACCAGACTTTGGAGAACACTGCGCATGTATGAAGTGGACCAACATGGCCACCGGAACTATTGGGCCATTGTGCATGTGCGCACACTTCAAGATGGCGGCGCCCTATTTGGTCGGGCCGCCGCGGACCTTCGGCAACCGGGTTGCTTGCCCGACCCCCCGCAGACTCCTGCACCTCTCCCCACACTTCCCCCCAGCCTGCGCTGTTGTCACAGCTGCAGCAGGAGGTAGGGGACAACCGGGGGACCCTGGCTAGAAACACATAATAGGAATAAGCGCTTCAGACATAAAACATTAGGTAAAGGAGTCCCTGCCCCGAAAAGCTTACAATCTAATTGGGAAGTAGGAAGAACATACAGAGACAGTAGGAGGGCGTTCTGGTAAGTGCGTGTGCAAGTGGCCAAGGTCGATATATGAAGTGTAGTGTATTAGCCACTGAGCTACACATATGCTTCGTTAAAGAGGTGTGTTTTAAGATGTGTCTTAAAGGTGGAGAGAGAGGGTGCTAGTTTCAAGTGTAACCCTGTTCCCCCCCTCCTCCGGGAAACTACCCTGGTTACTGCTTCTTGTATGGTGCTGAAGCCTACCTGTGGTGTCAGGAGAAGCTGAGCTGCGTGATGGTATGGGCAATGGGACAGGCTTTATGGACATTTCTTAGTTTCTCACACTCATGGTACAGCGCCTCCAGCCATGACAGGATCCCAAGAATAGGATATCAGCTCCTGTCATTGCAGTTCATCTACCTCCTGCCCAGTAACTGACACCCAGGCAGAGGCAAGGTGCACAAGCATCTTTATTTTCTTTTTCTCCTCCTTCCTTATTGAAGCATAGTCTTCTGCAGTACAGGACTTATGGATGGTGCTTGCCCATTCTCTTGGGGCATTCTGGTCTGGATATTCTCTAGGCCGGCCTAGAATGGCATGCTTGCCCTGCAATGGGGAAGACTCATAGACCTCATCTACTTACACACCTATTCCTAGAGCAGGGCAGAACTTTACTCTTCTACGCCCAACCTCTCCAGCTGGAGGGTAGTGCTGGACCTCCTCTCTCACACCCTATCTCCTGGGAGGTTAGAGTAGAACCTCTCTCACCCTCTACCGCAGGACCCTCATATGAAGTGAGTTTGACACCCCTAATGTTGATTGTAAGCTCCCATGAGCAGGGCCCTCATTACCCCTTTTTTTTTAAAATCTGTTTTGTGCATGTCTGTCCTTATTTGTTTGTAACTCTGTTTCTGTAATATACATGTAGCATTGGTGCCCCTAGACCACCAGAGACCCCCTCTCCTTTGTGTCAGCACGGTCGCGGGTGCCGTCGGAGGCAGCGACGGACTCGCAGGCTGTTCACAAAGGTGGGGGCCAGTGCAGGGAGCGCTCGGCATCCCTGGAGGTCCGGCGGCACAATGCGAAGGTGGGGGCCAGTGCAGGGAGCACTGAGAGTCCTGGCGGTGCACCCGGTTAGCGGGGGCCGCCATTGCCGCTACTCGCGCATGCGCAGTGATCGCGCATGCGCAGAAAGAACCCCAGAGCCCTTAGGAAGTCGCGCGAGGGCAGGGACTGTTCAGGAGAGGTTGCGGCGGCCATTAGGGGTTCGCGCAGGCGCAGGGAAGGCGCGCACGCGGCCCCAATGTATTTGCAGCCTCCACGGGACTACAACTCCCATGAGGCTTAGGGGCAAGCACATCAGGTGCCTCCGTGTGGCCAATGAGGGCCAAGGATCTCTAGAGGGGGAAAGTGGATACATTGTTTGGGAATGCAGCACGCTAGTTAGTTGGAGCTGGGGAGCTGTGAGGGAAGGAAGGGTGCAGAGAGCATGTGCAGCTTCTGCATCGAGTAAGGTCCCCCACATCCCAAGTAAGGCCCCAACTCCCCACCAGGTTAGTGGGTAAGTGCTGAGGGACGGCCCAAGATAGGAACGCTGCCCTTAGTGCGTGTGTGTGTGCTGTCTTGTCAGGATCACGGCTGGCAGTGCTGTGAGGCCTGACAAGAAGGCATAGTGCTAGTGTGCAGCAAGTTGCTGTACACGTTCCGAAGTTTGCAGTGCGTAGCTGCTAGTGTTAGTGTTAGTGAGAGTTAGGGAAGTGGGGCAGGTTATTACCCCTGTAGGCCCCTAGGAGTTTTCCCCAAAGTCATTACAGGTTGCTGTGCTGCAGGGACGGCCTATAGTATAGTGCATGTCACTTAGTGCTGTAGGGACAGGTCCTATGTTAGGGATCCTGTCACAATAGGGTAGCTTAGTTAGGGACACAGCGGACGCTGCGGTTCCTGCTAAGAGGTTCGGACCCAAGTTGGGGTCCGCAGAGACTGTTTCCAGGTCCGGATCGCCCCTGGCGGTCCGCGTGTAAGGAGTCCGGTGTAGGATCAGACGGAACCATCCCACTACGGATCCTTTGTGAAGCCAGTTGGAGATCCGAGCACGGGAGTGCTCGGCAGGTACTATCTAATACACAAGTGCACCAACGGGCCCTTAGTATAAATAGTGACTGCGCAGTCACCCACGTTCCCTCCTAGAGTGCGGGACATTGGGTGGGGATTCTCGGGACACTGGGTGGGATCACCTGGTGTTCGGGAAGCGTCCTGCGCGACGCAGTAAGTGTCTCCTCTAGAGAGGGACACAGGTTATTATGATATTGCCGTGATCTGTTGTCTTGCATGTTCAGTAAAGTCACTAGTTAATATATATATCTGTGTGAGTATTGATTATTGTGATTGTCCTGCGAGGAACCACTCCCCCTCTGGTGGGAGCCATCGCAGATGGAGGCGCTGCATCGTTGTAAGTGAGTACCCCTAGTATAAATGCCCCAGGTTCCCCGTGGCGGAAGCTCAGCCCTCCTGTGAGCCAACAGGTAATGCACCACACTGAGCAGTAGTCAGATACACCTACCCACCCCAATCTCACTCAAGGGGGGGGAAAGAGGGCTACATACATAACTCTGTAACCCCATTGTACCGCGCTGCTGAATATGTTGGCATTTTAAAAATAAACGATAATAATTAGAATTAAACAATTGTTATGGCTACCAGACTACAACCAGATAATATACGTTCCAACACAGGCCATGTTGTTCTATCTCTGGACCCTGGCTACTTGAGGTATCGCTAACACCATTGCTAAAGTAAGTGTGTCTCACATAAAGAAGACTACTCTAGAAGATAGGATGATCTTCCATGGCTAAATTAGTAAAAGGATTATTCACTTTAGAAAGGATTGCACATTTAAATAGAATGCGATAACTACTAAAAGGTGCAATCGCAAAGTTTTGTTACCAATCGTATTGGCTTCCTTAGACTAATCTAGCCCAACTAAAAGCAAAGATGTGGCTTTTGTTTCTCATTTATTAGAGGAATCTGATTCCATACAGTTTGTCTATCTAGTGTTTTCTTCATTCTTGGCCCACTGTAACATGGGAGATTTAAACAACCGGGAATTACCGGTGGCACCTTCACCAGTAACTATATCAGGAAACGCAGGGGGTTCCCGGAGCTGAAATGAATCCCCTACTTTCCACCAATATTTTAAAAAGGTTGGCATTCAACTTAAACATGCACCTCTTAATTGTGCCCATACTAATTATAGTTGATCGTAAATGTTTATCGGTAATACCTTTAAATAACTTGGCAATAAAGATGTCTTCGAATTTGCTTTGCAAATGTATTTCCTTAATTTTGCGTTTTGGCAAAAATGTCTTGAAAGTTCACCATTCATATGACCCCAGTTGTCCAATTGTCTTTAGACGTGCTTCGTGAATACTTACGGGGAAAGAAGGCAAATTTCTCCCGGTACCTGAACTGTAGCAAACAATTTGCATATCATAGTTACATAGCTACACAGTAGATGAGGTTGAAGAAAGACATGCTTCCATCAAGTTCAACCTATGCTAAATTTAAACAACAGATACTTTATCCTATATCTATACTTACAGTATATTGATCCAGAGGAAGGCAAACAAAAAACCCCAGTGACATACAGTATTATCCAATGTTCTCTCATAAGGTGAAAAATAAATTCCTTCCTGACTCCAAGAATTGGCAATCGGATTACTCCCTGGATCAACATCCTTCTCATGTTTTCTTATTTGGTATATCCCTATATACCTTTCCTATCTAAAAAGATGTCCAACCTTTTTTGAACAAATCTATTGTATCTGCCATCACAGTCGCCATGGGTAATGAATTCCACATTTTAACTGCCCTTACTGTAAAGAACCCTTTCCTTTGTTGCTGGTGAAATCTCCTTTCCTCCAAAATTAAGGGATGACCCGAGTCCTTTGTACTGTCCTTGGGATAAATAGTTATTTGAAAGCTCCTTGTACTGTCCCCAAATATATTTGTATATAGTTATCATATCCCCTCTTAAACGCCTCTTTTCTAATGTAAATAAATCTAATTTAGCTAGCCTCTCCTCATAAATTAGATTGTCCACCCCCTTTATTAATTTAGTGGCTCTTCTCTGCATTCTCTCTAGTTCCATAATGTCTTTTCTAAGGAGTGGTGCCCAAAATTGTACTCCATATTCAAGGTGTGGTTTTACTAATGCTTTATAAAGAGGCATAATTATATTTACTTCCCTTCCATCCCGTTTAATGCAAGATAAGATCTTGTTTGCATTTGCAGCTATTGCATGACTTTGGGCACTATTGCTACTGTAAGCCTGCTGTCTACCAGCACTCCTAAATCCTTCTCCACCAAGGATTCACCTAATGTATCCCCATTTAATTTGTAAGTTGCCTTTTTATTCTTGCATCCCAAATGCATAACCTTACATTTATCTGTATTAAACCTCATCTGCCATTTACCTGCCCAAGTTTCCAGTTCCTCCAAGCCCTTCTGGAGAGAAATTACATCCTGCTCTGATTCTACTACCTTACACAATTTAGTGTCACCAGCAAAGATGGAGACTTTGCTCTCGATGCCAACCTTAAAGTCATTAATAAACAAGTTAAAAAGCAGGGGTCCCAGGACCGATCCCTGAGGTACTCCACTCACGACCTTAGCCCAACCTGAAGGTCAGATCCCTACATCATCATTGGCAAATACTTAACACTTCACCATAAGCATATTACTTCCACATCTAGCAGACTAATAGTGGATGAGGATCATTAGAAGCAGTTTTGCAATAACTCCAGTCCTTAAGACCCCCCTATCAGGTAAGATTTTCAGGATATCCTCGCTTAAGCACAGGTAGCTTAATCAGTGGCTGAGTCACTGATTGAGTCACCAGTTACATTTAGTTAGTTACATTCCTAGTATAAAAATGTTGTTTCTTCATTGCACATGTTCCTGCTTTTAATTGGAGGTGGTTATCAGTTTCATTAAAGAAGGTCAGATGTAAAGAAATTCATAGAAACTGCCCCAGGAGAGCCAGGAATAGTATATGTCTTAAATGCCTCAGACTAACACCTGCTGCTGAAATGGGAGACTGAGTCCTCCTTTATGTGATATGCCACACATGGCTTTAGGTCAGACAATGGTAGACAAACTACAGTAGTGTTTATGGTATAACAGTATTTTATAAATGTAGCCTAGGCTGGTCCAGTCTACCTCTCTGCCTCGTGTCATTTTAGTCCTTATAGCTACAGGCTATGACAGGTTAATCCTGGGGCTTTTGACCCCCCTACTGCTACTTTCTGTGTGACAGAGAAGCGGTGACCTGGTGTTTGCATGCAGCCAATTGTGGTGCAGACACTAGGCCCTCCCCTTCCAGCTCTCAGAGAGGAAGTGCCCAAGTTTGAGCAGTCCTGGTCTGGAGGAGGAAGAGAGCAGTAGGGCTGTGAGCCTCTCCCATCGCGGATGAGCGTGCCCACCCACAGCCCTTGGGGCTGGGGATAACATCTTATTGATAGAGGACCCTATACTATCAATGGTATCCAGCACCATCCATAGGACTGAATCGTAGGGAACCCTGCAATGCTGTATCACCATCATTTGCAGTGACTGCAAGAATAAAGCCCTGGTTCTTTTATATATCTGTCTGAGTGTCAGTCCTTGGGCAGATGGAAGGAATGTTGTGGTGGGGGCTGATCTCTGGAACCCTGGAGCCCACTACAACTGGAGGCGCTAGCACCTGAAAGAATCTTAAGGATCACCAAAAGCCTGTCCTGATCTCCATTACATAGCAGATCATCTCAGCTCACCTGATCCTAACAGGTATGCCTCAGAACCACACTAGCAGTATCTCCCAGAGGGTAGGGGAAACAGTGCTACATAAAGAAAATAGCAATGGACACTGGTACTTATGATCCTTAGCAGAAGGATCACTATATACATTGACACATAACAATGGTAACATAACACTCCCCATTAAACTCTGCGCGGGTGTACAGTATATCAGTGTCTTTTGCTGTGGCCACCCAATCCTGGGTATCAAGGCCTGTGTAATGCAGTAGACACAATGTTGGAGCTCTTATTAACTGTGACTGTAACCGTGGCAGACCTGTTCTTCGCAAAGCTTTCAGTACCGTTGTCTGTAACGGAGGATCCCCTCTTTCGTTACTCACCACACTTATAACCTGATTAGTCGATGCTCGTCCAAACTCCAACGAACCGTACCTTCTCATCTCGTGTCTCTCTCTCATGCTCAACGCTCTCCTGGGCCTCCGTGCAGGATGGACTGATCCCGAGTCTCAGCTAGTCGGTGCTAAGATCTCTCAGGTGAGGGCAGATCTGCTGTAGCAGTTCTGCCTTTGCAGCTCTGCCCTGCATATCCTGCCAGGGACTCTTGGGCTGCGTCCATGGGGAGCGCGCACGTGAAGCTGGAGCTGTTTGTGTCCTCTAGGTAGACGCGACGGGGAAGCGTGTCAGAGGGGTGGCCGTGACATCACAGAGCTAGTTTGCCCTCATGGTGCGAACCGCTCATGTGACCCGGCCGTCGTGCGACAGAAACAAATGTATTTGTCTTTTGGTAAATCGCGTGCGCCGGCGCTCTGCATCGTGCACATAGTTGCGTGCTCTATGACCTGCCTCATAGAGGCACAGCACTTTGGTCTCGCTCACAGTGGACGCGGCCTTACAGAGCTCCTTTCTTAGCTCCGCCTCTCCAGAGTCCAAACTAATTGACTGAGGCCCTGTCCATCACAAGTCACATCCTCGTGTACCAAAAGTGGCTCCCTGCTGCAGCACAGCAAGCTGGGAGTTGTAGTTTCATATTGCAGCTAAGGGGCAGTGTGTGTGTGTCAGCTGCCTGCACTTACAAGAGGGTTACATATATATATATATATATATCATAGCCTCCCGGCTGCTACTTCTTTTTCCTGGGCCTTTCAAGTGTCAGTCCTGTTAGGTGAAGGCAGTGGAGGGGTTAATTCCTTCTTTAGGCTCTGTGTGTGTATTGCAGACTTGGATACAATTCAGGTATCCAAGGACAGGCCTAGCAACTACCAGAGAGTGTCAGCTTGAGAGAAGGATACTGATTGGTTATCACTGCTTTTAAATGAACCAATCAGTATTCAACCTGTTCTGTTATGGAGCAGGGTTTCAACCCCCAATTTAAGGTTATAAATTCTGGCACTCTCCTAAATTGAGAGAATTCTGTTCTGTTCTTGAGTGTTATTCCTGGTTGATCTTTCTCCTCCACTTGTGGAGCGAGGAGCCTCTTCCTCCATCCCACCAGGAGATGGGAGGAAAGTGTAACAGGCCTGAAATGGGCCAAATTCCTTAGTCAGGGCTCTGACCAGCATGGGAGACAAGAGAGAAAAGGGATACCTCTGTGTTTGCTGTATTATTACCATCTGCCTGCAATAAAGCCAGTTGTATCAGAATCAGTGTGATTACTGTCTGCTGCTGTAAAGGAAGACAAGGTGTTAGCATGAACCATTCCCTGCCCCTGCAGAGAATCTATGCTGATTTGAGGCGCTGCACCCCTGAAGAACAAAGGTAACCTGCACCCCTGTCCTGGTTCTCCCCACACCATCGAGGAGCACTCAGCCCTCCTGTTATCAACAGGTATACAGCCCAACACACTGAAGTAGTAGCCAGATATGAAGCAGAACCCCTCAACATCACTTAGGGTGGGGGTACAAGGGCTACATATATTTCTCTATAAAAACAATGGCAAAAAAAATTAAGGATGTGCCCGCATCAAACAAAACTCTGCTAGTGTGTAGTCTGTTGGAAAGGAAAAGGATGTGCTAGTCTGTGTGTGTTTGTATATGTAATATATTTATATGTACATGTAGAACCTTTGGGGGTATGCTAAGTCAGGGGTGTGGGGTGCGCAAAGTTTTTTTTTGCTGCGCCGCTGTTCCTGTGTGCCGGCCCCAGCGCTCGCGCGCCCCTCTCCAGCGACCCGGTATCAAATGATGCCGCGCGTCATGTGACATCATGTAACCCCGCAGCGTTGTTTGACGCACGTTACCATGACAAAGCATCGTCACATGACCCCGCGGCGTAATTTGACGCTGCGTTGTCATGGCGACGTGACCAGAAGCTGTCTGAATCCCGGTTAGTTGATGTTTCAGAGGCCTCGCGCGGTCCCCCGTCATTTCACTTAAATGTCTCGGGGAAGAGCGCGGGGCCTCTGCAACTGCCGCACCGCCCCAGAAAAATACTGCGCCCCCCAGTTTGCGTACCCCTGTGCTAAGTTATCTTAGTGGATTCCTTTTTCCTTTAGGGAGTTACGGGGTTAAATCCTTTTTCAGGCCCAGTATAATGTTGCAGGTTGCATGTAACCGATTTCATGTTGCACGTCACATAGACAGGTGATGGGCCAGTCCCTGTCTCCTCTGCCCGCCTGCTCGGCACCGGAGTGGCATGCCATGGCAACGTGATGTCACGTGACTCCACAGCGTTATTTGGTGCTGGGTTGCTATGGAGACGCATCGCTGGAAGGCAAGGTAATTAAAGTTGCAGAGTTACAGAGGCCTCGCGAAATCCCCCCAGAACATCTTCCCCACTTTGCGCACCCCTGCTGTAGGGGATGGGATTTAGCTAGCCTAAGCCCTTCCCTTGTTCTGCCCAGCTACAGAGGTAGGGGGACAATCTATAAATTTAAGGGACTGGGCTCTCCATCTTCAGATTTTAAAGCTGCAGTCCAAGTAATATCCTACATGTGTTTTTTTTAATAAATCAGTTCTGCACTATCAGAAAATACATGTAGCATTTTTTTCAATAAACAAGTCTAAATTACATGTTTAATATATTATAATGTAAAACATACAGAACACCTACAAGCTCAAATTGAACCCCCAAAATACCCACAACATATATATAAGCATATAAGTTTCACAGAGGAGTGCTACTGAGCATGGCAATTTATATTTAAAACCAGAGACATAACATAAAACACAGACAAAGCTCAGTGCACATCCAGAAAAACTTATATACGGTACAGTGCCTAAATATACATGTATAAATAACTAATAAATAAAATGGTCTTTTAGTTTAACATTTTGGCCAAATTGTTGTAAGCCCTTGAGCCAAACTTCACGGCAGACCACGTTCAAGGGTCCCTACACTAATATAAATTCTTAATAACCTGTGCATTGCCAGGAAGAATGATTTATAATAAATCTGTCAATATGAGTTGCAAAAGTTCTAAGTTTGATTGAAGCTTTTATTAACCTGTACATTACCAGGAAAAGCACTCTGTAATAGATTTGTCACAATCACACTGCATGCAGGCAAGTTCCCCTGATAGTTGGAGATGCCATGGAGTGAGCTATTAACCATTTAAATGTGGGAGGGAGTGAGCTTCAATTGGATAGGAGGTTGCCACCCTCCAAAACAGCCAAGACTAGCTGCACAAGAATTATAAAACATACAGAACACCTACAAGCTCAAATTGAACCCCCAAAATACCCACAACATATATATAAGCATATAAGTTTCACAGAGGAGTGCTACTGAGCATGGCAATTTATATTTAAAACCAGAGACATAACATAAAACACAGACAAAGCTCAGTTTGTTAATAGCTCACTCCATGGCATCTCCAACTATCAGGGGTACTTGCCTGCATGCAGTGTGATTGTGACAAATCTATTACAGAGTGCTTTTCCTGGTAATGTACAGGTTAATAAAAGCTTCAATCAGACTTAGAACTTTTGCAACTCATATTGACAGATTTATTATAAATCATTCTTCCTGGCAATGCACAGGTTATTAAGAATTTATATTAGTGTAGGGACCCTTGAACGTGGTCTGCCGTGAAGTTTGGCTCAAGGGCTTACAACAATTTGGCCAAAATGTTAAACTAAAAGACCATTTTATTTATTAGTTATTTATATATGTATATTTAGGCACTGTACCGTATATAAGTTTTTCTGGATGTGCACTGAGCTTTGTCTGTGTTTTATGTTATGTCTGGTTTTAAATATATTATAATGTAACAAGCATTTTTTGTTTCTATAGCAACCATTTACAAAGTCATATCCCCTTCCTCTTCTGAAACAGGCTCTGGCATACCCCTTTTTGAGCCCTGCCCTCTCTCTAGCAGTGCACCAATTGTATCTAGTGACTGCCTGGTCACATGATCTTCCTCACAGAACTTTTCATCTTTGGTTCTCTTCTATTGCTCTGACAGCCATTTAGTGAACCCCTGAACCAAATCTTTGCCGATCCATCACAGGAGAATGGATCGATGGGCAACTGACCTAATTACTTATCATTGTGTGGATTGTGTTGATGCACATTTTGAATGGGGAAAATAAAGACGCAGCTTGGACTACTGCTTTAAGTGGACCCGTGTGTAGGGATCTCACCTGTAAATACAATGTAAGTCATGTTAGTCTGTAACTCCATTTGTTAGTGTTAGGATCACTTTGCTTGTTTTCCAGCTAGGTGTGAGGATTCGGGGGTCACGGCAGTCGCAGTGTGACCCCTCCTCACCTCTCACTGCTCCCGCTGCCGTGGGACATCCCCGTCGCCGCTCCCACCTGGTCCCTGTTGTTCTGGGGCTTCCCCGTCGTCTCCGACGGGCCACCGCTGCCCCGCAGGCAGCCTGCACTCAGGCGGCTGTTATTATTCCTGGGCGCGCGCTCCGACATTACAGAGCGCGCGCCGGGCAAAGTTAATTTATTCACTGCACTGGCAGTGAAACCACGCCCCCAACTCTCACGTAGGCTACAACACTATACCCAAGCTGCTCACCTGTGTTCCTATCAAGGTAACCTAAACCGGACGGCTCCAGGCACTCCTCCAGGCCTGCCTCCGCTTCCTATTGGTCAGCCACACTCTATAGTGCCCGTCTTACCACTTCCACATTGCTCGACATAGTCTCCACTTGTGGATGTCTACTCTGGTTTCCCCTTCTCTTTGCTACTCAGGTTACGACACGGCTTGGCTGACCACTCTCTCTGGCTCTCGACCCCGGCTCCCTCCTGACTACGCTGCTTCTCACGTCCCTCGATCTCAGCTCGCATCTCGACCTTCCGGACCCCTCCACTCCCTGACCTTGGCAACGGCAACTACTACGTCTCTTCTTTACCCGGTACCGGCAAGTATTGCTATAGCTATATCCACCTGGCCTGGCAACACCAAAACACCACACTCCAGACACGCTCCTTCTGCTGCGGGTGCGTGAACATATACGTCCCACCTCAGTACAATGGACGGGTCTGGTCTGCGGGCAGCACCAGCGTAACACTAGGGAAGTGTACTCTTAAAGATAGGGCCCCTCTATATGGCTCTGAGCAAGTTCCACCCACAAAAGGGAATGGAGTGGTACTTCTGAGAAGGTTCTGTAAGCTAGGGCCTGGGAGTATCACCTTAGAAATATTAGGGGGTAAGAGAATCCTTGGTTCTGTCTCAGGTGATAGGGTGAAAGCTCTTATGTAGAGTGTACCCAGGCTAAGGATTCCAGTGAGGAAGGAATTGCTGTATTTAAAGAGAGGGCTTCTGTGCAACACACAGTGGAAGACTGTGGCTCATTGGGGACTGCTGCCTGAGCATCCCTAAGGAAGACATTTATACAGACGGGCCCCACTAATACGGCGGGTTCGGTTCCAGGCCCCCGGCAGAAAGCGAAAATCGCCTTAAAGCGGAACATAGCATTTGTTCGCTCTGCACAATATTTTTTTTTTTACCTGCGACCTCCTGTCCATCCTCCCTCCCACTCTGTCTCAGAATGCAGCGTTCCGGAAGCAAACTGAGGCGAGGCTACAAGGGATTGGACGGGAAGTGAGTGTAATGGGTGCTCACCACAAACAGGACCGGACCGCGAGGCTGAGGTGGGGATGTTCGGAACCACCGACCTGCAACCGAGCAACCAAGTCCGGAGTGCAGAGTGAAGGTCGTGTAGCCGGGTCAGGGTAGGAGATGTCAGAGTGGATATGGTACTTGCCGTGGTCTAGGACAGGAGAGACCGGATAATCATGGTGCGGAGCCGGGGTCCAGGGGTAGAGAAGGTAGAAGTCCAAATGCGAGCCGAAGTCAGGGACCAGAGAAGGCGGAGGTCCAGGTACAAGCCCAAGTCAAAAAGGAGCAAGAAAGGCAAGGGTTAAACAAGACAATAGCAAGGCAGCAGGGTGCTTGGGGCAAGCACTTCGTCACATAAACAGAAGTTTATGCTCAGCCACTTTGCAGCAGGGTTGGCTGAGCATTTAAGGAACAGGTAGCCAATAGCTGGTTAGTACAAGGCTGCAGGGTGATGAAGGAGAACTGCCCACTCAGACATTCAGTCCACCGATAGGCAGTGGCGGGGAGAAGAGCAGGTGAGGAATAATTATTGAGAGCCAGACTTTTCAGAGCCGTGCGGCACCTGCGCGTATCTTGCGTGCGATGTGCATCACCCGTGATGTCGTGGGGCAGAGCCTGAGCGCTGTGCGAGCGGTGTCCCTCAGCCTGGTTGTGCGACGTGCGTCTCATTGCAGGGCGTGCCACGGGGGCGGGCCTAGGTATGGTGCATGCGGTGTCCCCCAACCTGGCAGCACGACGTGCGTCACCCATCTCGTCACAGGATGCGGGGCCGAAGACCAATCCTCACACCGAGGAGGAAAGGGAGAGTGGGCGCGAGCATGAGTGTGCACGTGTGGAGAGCTTGGGCTGCATGAAGCAACCCGGCATGCTGGGGGGGTAACGGACTCCATATTTGCCGAATGCCGAGAAAACGAACGCCGAGAAGCAGGGCCCTACTGTATGTGTGTTCCAGTTATAATACAACTACAGAGAAGTTTCTGGCGCCCTGTTCTATTATTGCTCACCATACCAGCCCTGTGTGAAGTCCAGCACCCAGAGGGACAAGGTAAAAGATCACTGGGCATCATCTGCACATAAGCAATATCACTTTAGAAGATAGTGAGACCCTTTGGTGTGGCCCCTCTTCTATTGGCCGGGGGGGAAGAGGTGTTACATAAAAGAAAAAGCAGTGGCACTCCACTGAAATAAAGGTCTTGCCCACATGCAAAATGTAAAATAGGTCATATAAAAAAAGAATAAACAAAAAAACTAAAAAGGTATTAAAAAGTAAAGAAAATAATTTAATGCAAACAATTGATGTTTCGGTTCTTGAACCGAAATGTCAATTGTTTACATTAAACTATTTTCTATACTTTTTAAGACCTTTTTAGTTTTTTTGTTTATATAAAAAATGAAAAAAGTGCACATACCCTAGTGTATTACCATTACAAATAGAACAATTTATTAAAAATGGTGAGACGAATGCCCACTTACAAAAAGAACAATAAAATCGAGCATAGAATTCTCCATTCCTAATAATTTCCCAATCACTCCATATAGAGGTTCTTGCTGATACCTAAAAAAAAAAGTGTTCCTAAGTTCCCCCCACAAAAAAATAGCTTTCTCTCTTTCTATATATATATACATATATATATATATATATATATATATATATATATATATATATATATATATATATATATATATATATATATATTTTCCCCTATGACCGCACTTATTTTCTTCTGTTTTTACAGACAAGCCTGGTCTCACTCGCATGTCATTACAGTCTAGGTAGTTCATTAAACTGTAAAAATAATTTCTTTAAAAAAAAAAGTCAGCTTAGATACACAATCAAAGGTCAAGTAACTCTTTTATTTTTGTAGCAATCAATTAGGCGTCTAATTTAATTAGGCAAAGATTTGTCAAACTATTTATCTGAAGTGCAGATCCCCGGGGAAAATATATTAAAAAAAAAACAAAAAAATAAAAAACAATCTGGCTGACATGTTCCATGTGCACGTTGTACTCCCCTGGTTTGAAGTAATGCATTGACAACTTGGATATGAACGCTCTGACTATATCAGCAGCAATAAAAACACTTATGTCCCATATGGTTTCTTCAGAATAAAGGCATTTTAGTACTCGCTTTTCTGAAACAAATAAGTAGAGGTGCACCATTTATTGTCAGGGGTCTGATCCTGTGGTAGATCCCGTGGTATGAATAGATTCAATAGTAGGAAAGCAGCGGGGAACTCGTTGGGTTGAAGAACACAGTTTCTTTATTGAGGTTGACATATTGCTCCTATGCGTTTTGGTCCCAGCTTGGACCTGCATCAGGGCATCAGGCAAGCGAAACGTGTAGGAAGAATATGTCAAACTCAATAAAGAAACTTTTTTCTACAACCTTACGAGTGCCCCGCTATCTTCCTACTATTGAATCTATAGTGTATCTTCCACATTTATACATGCTGTATCATCAACGGATTAATAGGTGCACATGGCAATACAAGTTACACTGATATGCTTTTACCATTAAACACACAATCTTAGCAAGCTCAAAACCCAGACACACAATATTATATGTATATATTTGTTTGTGTCAATTGGAGTGCACTAGGAAAGTGACCAAGTATACTACAATAAACAAAGACGCCCCAATGCACATCCAACATGACAAATTATTTAGTACATTACTATATGTTTTTGCCATTTCTTTTCCCCCCCATAACTTTGGGCCATTTAGTTCAATCCTTTTGGCCAAAACATTTCAAGCCGGCAACCACTTCACGGTTAACCCATCCTACAGGTCCTACACTACCATTTCATTACTGTTTCATATGTATTTCTTCCACTGTATCAAAACAAAAAGAGAGAAGAGACCTAGTACGGGCACTCGCCTGATTGAGGTAGATGAGTTAGTTTAAAATAAATTTTAATTCAATGTCAACAAGGATAAAATATTGGGTATTAAAACAACTATGATGCAGCTGTGATCCTAGTGAGAGTTTTGAATTGGACTCTGGGTCCAGTGCAGATACGTATGGTGGCCAGAGTATATCAGTCACCAATTATTGGATATAATAAAAAAGGAGATCTGAGATGATTGTTCCTTTCCCTACAAGTATTGGGGAACACGTAGTATGCTCAACGGGTATCTATAGAACCGTCTCCTAAAATCATACAAATAATCACATCAGGTAATACTGGTAGTATGAAACTTTAAATCCACCATTGTCAATCACCTTACACGGTAACTAGTTAGTAATAGTGCCATATCATTAGATGTCAGTGGTGTTCATATAGTAGCCTAAAGGCCTGCTGGAGCAGTCCAATCGCCCGTGAGGCAGGTTTTAATTAGGCAAAGGTGAATAAAACAACACCAAGTGCTGATGGTATAAAGGACAAAACGGTTGGATAATAGATCCTTCACTGGGAGTTCTAATAGAACTGCCAGCGAGGAGCAAAAGTAGTGATCTCGGGTAATAACCTGTTTGTGGTGTTGGCTATGACCCGAATTGACCAGTAATTAGGTAATTAGTCAAACACAGTGTCCTCGAGTGAGTTCAAAAAAGAGAACTGCCAGCAAGTTCATTAATAATGACCAGGGGTAGTATCCTGTGTGTAGGAGAGACCCCTATTACACAGTATGTACTCTGATAATGGCTGCTCTAATGCCTCAGTAACAGTTGGAAATACTGAATCAGTTGGCCAAAATGTCCCCAAAATAGTTTGTATTGTGAACTTCTAGAGGGGTACCTAGGTAGTGATCAGACGTACAAGTCTGGTGGGGGTAGGAGGAAGATCAACAGTCGGGTTGATGTTAAGACTGGGGTAGTACACAATCTGCCTCCAAGTATCCCCTATACCATAGTATATAATCTGATCAGTATCCCCCACTGAGTTCGTAGTGTGAACTCCAAGAGGGATTCCCGGGTAATGATCAGGGGAGAAAATCAAATGGGGGTACGAGGAAGATCCACAGTCTATTTGATGTCAAGACATGTGGTAATACACATCATGTGCCTCCAGATAACCATTATTACATAGTAAGTGCTCTGATGGTGGCTACTCAAATATCTCAGTAACAAATAGGTTCAGGTATAGAGAGCCCCTTGTGAGTGCATAGAAAGACCGTTTGGTCTAGTGTGTGAGACAGAAAACGAGCCGGATATCACAACAATGTATCAATAGTGTAGCCTAATCTGTGTGTTCTATGTAGAGATCCTGCTTGTACATGCTCATGCATGAGAATGTGGCAACATACACATATATACAGGCATACCTCGTTTTAAGGACACTCACTTTAAGTACACTCGCGAGTACGTACATATCGCTCAATAGGAAAACGGCAGCTCACGCATGCGCCTGTCAGCACGTCCTGAACAGCAATACCAGCTTCCTACCTGTACCGAAGCTGCGCGCAAGCAGGGAGACTATAGAGCCTGTTACAAATGCGTTATTTACATCAGTTATGCACGTATATGACGATTGCAGTACAGTACATGCATCAATAAGAGGGAAAAAGGTAGTGCTTCACTTTAAGTACATTTTCACTTTACATACATGCTCCGGTCCCATTGCGTACGTTAATGCGGGGTATGCCTGTATATACACACACACACACACACACACACACACACACAATCGGGAGTACACGCACTGTAGTAAAGTAACAAATAGCAGAGAAGAAGTAGGTAGTGTGATACCTTTTATCATATAATTGATAGGTTACAAGCTTTTGAATCTCGCAGGGTTCTTCTTCAGGTATGACAACAATACAGAAACAGAAGGTATTCAGTTTCTGTTGGTACAATGGTTTGCTCTCTCTCTCATTAAAGATTTAGGACTAAAGACATGTAAATAAGTAACTGTCTTCTACTATGATCTATTGTGTTTGATCTATTGTGTTATACCATGATAAACTATCTTGTAAAAGTAAACTCCTGCATGCCCCATCACCTTGACTTATTCATTCTGTATCCCCTCCCTTCCCTTTTTCCTGTAGCCCCATAATTCAACCCAAAAGTGACTAAAATATGAGTAAAAAATAAAAGGTATCATACTACTTACTCCTTCTCCCTCATTGGTTACTTGACTACATGGCGGAAGGACCAATACAGCT
This sequence comes from Ascaphus truei, assembly GCF_040206685.1. Taxonomy (NCBI): domain Eukaryota; kingdom Metazoa; phylum Chordata; class Amphibia; order Anura; family Ascaphidae; genus Ascaphus; species Ascaphus truei. The sequence continues at coordinate 66,385,121 of NC_134484.1, forward strand.
ACCCACTCTTCTTTTTTGGATTTTTACCTAGAACCTCCAATGTGACTATGCACTTGCACAGTATCCGAAATACTTGTGCACTGACATATTGCACCAGCTCGTTTGAAAACTGACTCCGATGCCGTTAGCTGGAAAAGTTCATGCAAAAGGAAGCCTGAGAATTCCAGCCCATGCATTCTTCTTTGGAGGATAAGCATGCTATGTCTTTTCCAAAAGGCAAAATTGCATCTGTTGGACTTGTTCCTGCCGCCCAGAAATTACTGTCAAATGTAGGTCACAAACTGCTGCACTTGGTATGCAGACACCAACATTTAGATTGAACACATGGTCCAAAATTGTCTTCTGTGTAATGGTTGTTTCTTACGAGTCATCCATCATATTTTCATGCCGGTTGACACAGAATAATGTGGACGGACCACTGTGTCCGACTAGGGAAATTTGCATAAAAAGTAGCGTCTTTTATTGTAGTTGGCAGCTGATGAATAAATGCAAAAGATTAGATTAAGTTTCGACCTATGACATCTATACTTACCATATGAAACATACAGTGTCTTGGCTTTGCTCTAATTCAACAGAAATACTAATATTTCTAAATATAGAACAATAACACATACAATAAAGAGATGGATGGAAAGCAAAAGAGGAAAGGAAACAAATACAAAACAAAAGGCAGGGGGCACAAAAGAGACGGAAGAGAGGGGTTCCGGGGTACCTGATAATATTTCTGGTTGTTTGCTTTACATGCCATCACCATAGACTGCATGAGATCCCTATAAATACAAACACACACATATGTATGTATGCGTGTGTAGATATATTCCTCTAAAAACAGAAGTATACAAGACTCATAACTGTTTTTTTTAAAATAACATGTAATAATGTTATTTGTATATATGATATTTTTTTCTTTAATCAAATTGGAACTGCTTGTCCTGCGTGGGATTGGGTGTTGGGAAAAAAATACGTCCATACTGGTGGTGATCCAATCAGGAATGGCAAGTTCAAGAAGACAGTATACATGTGTATTCGCTCAATGGTAATTAACTTGCTAGAAAACTGAATAGCTCTCGTAAACACTGAGAGGTTCCCTGATTCTAAAAATCCAAAAGCCGCCTAATGGCCACAAAAATAGAGGTACTACAGGATTTTAAACAGCAGGGTATGATCAGAATGACATAATAAATGATTGGTTTGTAATTAACTAAATGGGACCGATGCTGCCTTATTTCTCTAAAATTACTACAAACACTAGAAAATCGTATTGCATATTTTGTGGAATTTGTGGTTGTGTCTTTTGCAGTCAAGCTATTGGGCCTACATCTGTACAGCTATTCGTTTATACATATATATAAAATACATATAAAAAATGCTACATTTTACTTTATTGCAGATACAAAATACTGTATGTTTTTATCTGTAAGCAGAGCTTCAAAATGCAAAAGCTTTCTGGCGGTGCCCTTGATACTGAAGAGCGACGTACATTGTTAACGCTATATAAATACAAACACACACCCACAAATACAGCCCCCATTATGAGCATTGGGTTAGGTAATCCTTAGCATCTGATAATAAAGCTGTTAAATGGAAAATGTAATTTTATAGTGAAAAACAATGTGTAAAAGGTGTAACTGAGAAGCCTCTTGACTGAATAAGACAGAGAAAGAAAAACACAGGTTTGAGTGTTATTATTCTGACCGCAGAATAACTCAGCTGTTTAACCTGTGAAACTAAAGTCTTGCTCATATTTGTCTTTTTCAGCATGCCATTAAGGGATGTCAGCAGCACCCGTGTTAAATCATTTCCCTGCGGTGAAGAATGTTGTGCCGCTGATTGAGTTGTGGAAACCAAAAAAAAAAAGAGGTCAAAATATCACGCAGAGCTTGAGGAAAATAAACGAGTTTATAAGTTAGAACATTAAGTTACAAGGTGAAGGGGGAAAGAAATGACACAATGGCGAGTAAACATGACCTTGTAGATGTAGGAGAACCAGTGGAACCCAATCATGTATCATATATGCCTGTTTTTAAAAAAAAATTTATCACGTAAGTGGTTTGGAACCAAGAAAAACAGCTATGTAACCGTTTCGCTGGGATTAAAGGCGCGATGAAGCTTAGCTCCCTTTTGTTGATCGGGCCGTAGTCTTTTGCTTTAAAGCAGCAATCCCCCCTCACTCTGTTTCTTTTTAAAACCTTTTTTCTTTTACCTTTTTATGTGTCCGTGTTTCGATGGCTTTTGCGACATGAATATGGCTGCTATTCAAACCTCACTCCCAGAGGCCTATGGAAAGCCACAGTCGCCAGAGCACGACATTGCAGCTTCTGATGGGGCGATTTGAAAAAGTGATCTCGGTGAATAAATGTAAGTGTGTATATAAAATAATTAATACAGTGTAGTGCCACTATTCTCAGCACTCACTAAATCAGTGATCAGCATAAAATAGCATACATTGAATCAACACATTGCAACAATGTAATGCTCCAATATATAAAAGAAAGAAGCTCAGAGCTTTAAATAGTGTCAAAATTAAAAAAAAGTGTGCAAAACGTTTCCAATAAAGCCTATAAGTGTCAAGTGATTATATATATATAGACACTTATAGGCTTTAAGGGGCCTATGCAGAAAGGGCCGAAAAATTGCATCCGCGAGGGTTTCAATTCGCCAGGTTTTTGGCGTGTTAACCTCGCTGTATGCAGAGAGGGCCGAATCCCTGGCGAATTAAGGCGCCACCACCATTTGATAAAATGGAGAGTAACCGGTGGCGAGACGGCTGCCTGGCGAGAAACTGCCGAGAAGCTGTCCCCTGGCGAGATATGTCTGCAGCAGAGAGAGATCCGCTGCTCTCTCTGCGCAAACATCGGCACATTAAAAATTATTGAAAAACCATTTTTATTGATAGTGTACATGTGCAGGGGGTCTCAGGAGCTGAACCGCATTGGTTTCAGGTCCAGGGACCCCCTGCTTCCCGAGATACAGGCCCCTTTATGAGGTGCCGGTATCCCTCTGCATTTAAAGGTCCCGATCACGTGACCGCGGAATGTAAACAAAGCAGAGGGATACCGGCACCCCCTAAAGGGGCCTGTATCTCGGGAAGCAGGGGGTCCCCAGACCTAAAACTAAAGCGCTTCAGCTCTGGAGACCATCTGCACATCTACAGTATAAATAAAACACACATATCAATAAACACTCGTTCCTTACCTTTGCGGCTATGTGCTACATTAACGAAGCAACATGAATGTATTTTTAATATTATTGTACAGTGAGCAGGGGGTCTCTGAGCCACAAATCAAAGCTCAGGGGACCCCCTGATCCTGCACAATATTATTAAAATACAGAAATGCTGCTTCATTTCCATAGCGTATAGCCGCTAAGGCAATGAAGGGTTAAGGTAGAATAGCATGTTTATTGGGGACAATTGTCCCCAATAAACATGGCAAAAAACAACATACACCCCCTGTGTATTTAAAATACAAAAACAAGAATAAAGACATTAAATACATATAGCACTTACCCATTACGGGTTGCCACGATGAAGGCCATCCTCCTCTTCATCCTGCCCATGCCCCTCCGCTGCTGCAAAACAGACACAAGAATGAAAACATCCAAAGTAATGTCCCCTAACCCCTTAATCACCATAGCGGTTATTAACCGCTACAGTCATTAAGGGGTTAACCCACCCTCACCCACCACTTGGGACGCCTACATACCCTCCCACACTAACCCCCCACCCCGTGAGACCTAACCACCCTCACCCACTACCCACAAGGGAGGCCTACCCACATACCGTTTGGGAACACCCCCCCCACCCCCAGTACCCACAATAAAAACAATACAGTGACCCACTATAAACATCATTATATTTAATAAATACATTACATTACCCACCCCTGTGCCCCCCCATAAATAAAAGATTTATCCTTTTACATACAGGGTTCATAACGCAGCCCCACGCGAGTCCCCGGTGGGCTGGCGGGGCACCTGACAGACCTACAGGGTACCAGTCCCGCCAGCACCATGGCCCCCAGGTGGTCTCCTTGGGTCACCATGGTCCACAATTGGGTTCCCACGGTAGGCCCAAGGATGTCTGGGAGCCCCGGGTCAGACCCACAGGTGTCTGCGGGGCCTCGGGTGCTTCCCACGGGGGTCTGGGGAACTCACGAGTGCTCACTATGGGTCCGTGGTGCCCCCACAGAAGTGGGACTACACATCTTCATCCCCGCACCTATGGGTCGGCGGTGCCCCCACAGATGTGAGGCCACCGCTTCATCCCCGCAGACTACGGGGTCCACGGTGCCCCCACCGATGTGAGGCCACCGCTTCATCCCCGCATGTGTCACCCGTGGAACCGCCAGCCTGATACCCGTGAGATACCCGAGGAGACCCGCAGGTGGTCTCCAGAGGTCTCACGCGGAACCACGGAACAAACCCTGAATGTAAAAAAAATAAACCAGGCCTATACATTCAATACATTCCCTCCCCCCCTCCCCAACACCTTCAGTACAATAATGTGCAAAATAACTATTATCCAGATAGGGATAATAGATTATTTGCCCATTATTAAAAACATTAACTAGCATATTCAAATAAATTAAGTACTACTGACCTTATCAACAAGAAGTCTCATTCGCCAGCAACATCCTTGTCTTGCCCACAAAAAATATAGCCAATACAATGCCAATACATAGCAATTACATTGAGATATCAATTAACCCCTTAAATACCATATCGGATTATAACTGTAAAGGTAATTAAGGGGTTAAGCCACACTGGCCCGATACCCACCCTTCACCCATGAATTTGTACATTGGCTTCATCATGCAAATATATATATATATATATATATATATATATATATATATATATATATATGCAAATATAACTGTATGCTCATCTGCATGTCTTAGGCAGGTCTGCAACCCCGCCTTTCCCCATTATCACCCAGCATACAGCACTTCCACTGCAGCAAGGGATTCTGGGAAATCATGCAGATGAGCATACAGTTATATTTGCATATTTGCTTTCCTGTGGAGGCTTTTTGTCACTTTTTTTACTCACCATAACTTAACTCAGTATTATGTTTTATATATATATATATATATATATATATATATATATATATATATATATATATATATATATATATATATATATATATATCTACTATATATTTCTGAAATGACTGTATGTTTGTCTGCATCTTCCTGTGTCCCTAGGGGAAATCTGAATGGTCCCTTGGGCCGGCCACCCTTCGCACCTCTCATTGGCCTGAGGCAGAGTGACGACACACACACACACACACACTCACTCACTCACTCACACACACACGAGAGTAGGGGGGTGTTACCTACATTAGCGGGGCTCACAGTGTTAGCAGCACCCGCGCGCACCTCCTCCTCTCCCCGTGTCTCCCGCGCTTTCACCCCGCCCCCCCCCCTCCCCCGTCGCCGCTACAGTCAGCGGGACACACACACACTATTATCACCCCTTCAGCGCCCCCCCCACCCAGTGTCAGCGGCTGTGCGAGACCCCCCTCTATATCTCCCACCTATCACCCCCCACACATATACATGCCCCCCCCCCGGCGCAACAACTCACCCCTTCCCCGGCGGGGAACAGCCAGTGGCCAGGCAGGCTGCCTCGCGGCGCCGAGTACCCAAGATGGCGGCGCCCGGGACACAGCGGGGGAGCGGCCACAACACGCTGCCTCCCGCCTCAGATCCACGTGGGACCTGCCGGATGGGTGAGTGAGCGGCCTTCACCTCCCTTCCACCCCCCTTCACCTCCCCTCCACCCCCCCTCCCCTCCATTGTCAGTGTCTCCCTGATACCCCCCCCCCCCCGGCGCCGCTACAGTCAGCGGGGGAGCGAGCGCCCGGGACACAGCGGGGGAGCGGCCACAACACGCTGCCTCCCGCCTCAGATCCACGTGGGACCTGCCGGATGGGTGACTGAGCGGCCTTCACCTCCCCTCACCCACCCCTCACCCCCGTTCACCTCCCCTCACCCCCTTTCACCTCCCCTCACTCCACTTCTCCTTCCTTCCACCCCCCTTCACCTCCCCTTCACCTCCCCTCCACCCCCCCTTCACCTCCCCATTCACCTCCCCCCCTTCACCTCCCCTCCACCCCCCCCCCCTTCACCTCCCCTCCACCCCCCCCTCTTCACCTCCCCTCCACCCCCCCTTCACCTCCCCATTCACCTCCCCCCCTTCACCTCCCCTCCACCCCCCCCTTCACCTCCCCTCCACCCCCCCCTTCACCTCCCCTCCACCCCCCTTCGCCTCCCCCACCCATTCCCACCACCTCCCCCCCTTCCCACCGCCTCCCCCCCTTCCCACCGCCTCCCCCACTTCCCACCACCTCCCCCCCATTCCCACCGCCCCACCCTTCCCACCGCCTCCCCTCCACCTTCCCACCACCTCCCCCCCCCTTCCCACTGCCTCCCCCCCCCTTCCCACCACCTCCCCCCTCCTCCCCCTTCCCACCACTTCTCCCCTTTCCCCCCCCCCGCTCCCATTCCCCCCCTCTCCGCTCCCCTTCCCCCCCCTTCCCACCGCCTCCCCCCCCTACCCACCACCTCCCCCCTCCTCCCTTCCCACCACTTCTCCCCTTTCCCCCCCCGCTCCCCTTCCCCCCCCTCTGCTCCCCTTCCCCCCCCCTCCGCTCCCCTTTGCCCCCCCTCCGCTCACCTTTCCCCCCCCCTCCGCTCCCCTCCCCTCCACCCCTTTCCCCTCCCACCCCCTCCCACACTTCCACCCCTTCCCCCCCCATCTCTAACCCTTCCCCCCCTCCTCTAACCCTTCCCCCCCTCCTCTAACCCTTCCCCCCCCTCCTCTAACCCTTCCCCCCTCCTCCACCCCTTGCCCCCCTCCTCCACCCCTTGCCCCCCTCCTCCACCCCTTGCCCCCCTCCTCCACCCCTTGCCCCCCTCCTCCACCCCTTGCCCCCCTCCACCACCCCCTCCTCCCCTTCCCATCGCCCTTCGCCTTCCTGCCCACCTTACCGCTTCCCCACCCCCGCCTCTGACTTTCACCCGCCCTTACTCCGGCCGCCTCTGCCTTTCACCCATCGCCTCACAGCCGCTGCACGCACTCAACAGACACCAGCCACACTCGACACATACCTGCCGCCACACACACCTGCTGCCTCCCGCCCCTACGCACCGACATCACTGACACACCGCCTCACACCCTAGCAGAACCCCCACTCACAGACAGCACTCACAACCCACGCGCCACCCGCCGCCTCACACCCTAGCTGGACCCCCACTCACAGACAGCACTCACAACCCACGCGCCACCCGCCGCCTCACACCCTAGCAGGACCCCCACTCACAGACAGCACTCACAACCCATGCGCCACCTGCCGCCTCACACCCTAGCAGGACCCCCACTCACAGACAGCACTCACAACCCACGCGCCACCCACCGCCTCACACCCTAGCAGGACCCCCACTCACAGACAGCACTCACAACCCACGCACCACCCGCCGCCTCACACCCTAGCAAGACACACGCCTCACATTTTTACACCACTTATGGCACCAAAATATACATTGTACTGTGGTGTGTTTACAATAAACCATTTTTATACAACATCGTATTACATTTTCTTCCATCTTTCTTTTCAATATTATTATCCAACCTTTACAACAAACAGTCACCTATTGTTCCACGATTTATAAATAATACTACCTATTACGCATTTACATCCCGGGCAACGCCGGGTCTCTCAGCTAGTATATATATATATATAGACACACATGATGAACCAATATACAAATAAATGTAGAAGGGTTATCAAAAACATGCAGAACTCTAAATAACAGTTCTCCATTAATGCACACTACAATACAAGTAATTTCCTGTCATAATCCTAACTGATATTACAATCAAAAAGATAAAATGCCAATCAAAAACCTCTAATCACAATCAACACATTGCATTAACATTGAATATATAATGCATACAATCTATGCACCATATACATTCTGCAAATGAATGTTAACAATAAAATTTCAATCCAAATACAGTTAACTCCAAACAAATATACTATTGTAACCAATCCGCTAAACATTAATCAATTACCATTCAATAATGACATCCCTAAACAATTAACATTGCATCCCTAAACAATCTACATTCAATCCCTAACAATTAAACAATTAACTAATTCAAACCTGCAACTCTGCAATGTAGGCTGTGAAAATATATAAGTACCAAGAAGCATAAAAATTAACAACGAAGGCTACCCCTGACCTCTAAAACAACATACAATAGCAACGATTACATCTATCTAAGTTTAAAAGACTTTAAACACACATTTAAGCATACATGCATAGTCAAAAGAATTAAAAACCACAGCAAATCAAGCTTTTACAACACTATCATTACTTACCCTGTATGTATATATCTCTCTAGACATACATACATACAGTGGCAAGAAATGATATACCACAGATCATTAAATAAACATGTAAAGAACAGAATTAAAAAAAATTAAGTAGTTCAATTAAATACATTTATTTAGTTCACTTACCATTACTTGCCCCCACCGACTCCCGTTGAACTGGTTACTCACGTACAAAACCACCAGGCACAGGAACCCATAAAATAACAAACCATAAAAAAATAAACATTAAACTAAAAATCCAAATCAATCCACGGGTCTTCTACTTGTAATCCATCTTCATCTGTATTCTTCTTTCTTTTACCTTCTTCCGGGGTCTTCTTCCCGTCTTTGTCCACGCCCTTGCCTTCTTCTGTAGGAGGTCCTTCCTCCTCGGCGTCTGGCTTCAAAATGAGACGACATAGGCTTTTAAAGGCCTATGACGTCACATTTTCATCATATGGTTCCCACGGCCCTGATTGGGCCGTGAAAACCATGTGTTTTGGCCGATAAAAAAAAAACTGATGACGTCACTTAAAGGCAATGAAAGCACAGTCAATCAGAATGGCTTTGCTTCAATTGCCTTTAAGATGCCATCATTAAAAGAAACATGGCCGTCCACACATGGTACGGTAGCCAATCAGAGCGTGGTAACTCCATCCCTAATCTGATTGGCTCTAGTATACCATGTGACAGAGGCTTGGGGGAGAAAGGATGTGACGTCATTGAAAGCCTGACACATGGTACTAGAGCCAATCAGAGTAGTGGAACCAGCGCTTGGTAGTGGAACAAATATATAAATCTAATATAATAGTACATGTAGTGATAAATAGGCTAAGGGTAACAAACGGATGGCTGCTCAAGAAGGATAAACCAAATCCTAAATACAAATAGTAAACAAGAAAAATGCGAGCGCACACTCCTAAAATGTAAAAAATATATGCATAATACAATTTATTAGTACACATTGATAGAACAGATCAAAAGTGAATAATATGATCCTACATATAAAACATATGGGCAATATTGCAATAAAAATGACGGAACTAGCTGCAGCAATGGAGGGGTTAACCTGAAGTTGGATCAGTCTGTCATAAGTCCTGCAAAATGATAAGCACCTTTCTATTTTGATTATAGTCTGAAGCCAACAGGAGACCACACTTACGATGGACAGGACGTTGGTGAACCAGGCTCCTCTGTGCAATGTAAGGGCTTTAGGTGGACTAGATGCTAAAGCCTGCATGGAAGTCCTTGTCTGGAGGAGAAGTGATCACATGGGGGAAATGCCCCAAAGTTAAATATGGAAAAGCCTGTCCTTATTGTTGACCTTGCGTTGTGTGATATGATAAGCTTCACATCACCTGTACCAAGTTAATGTTTGCTGATTCAGTGGAGGCCATGAGACTGATGAGCCTGCTAATAAAACATCCTTTGAGTTGCAAAATGATCCTGGCGCCCTATTTCTTGTCCGTACTTGCACCACCACCTTTACCCTCCTTCAGCCAAGGCCTGAACCTGCGCGGAGAAGACCCTGAGATACCTGGTAACTGACCGGGAACTGACACTCTAATCACATCGGGAGAGGGTCAGAACCCTGGCCGAGTTTCCACAAGACATTATCATACATGTACACCCTATCTTCAACAGCCGGGGGAGGGGGGATAGGGGTGTTATATTTACATTGGGGAGAAAATGCTTGTGAACCTCAATGATAATTACGGGAATTCCATAGTTGTTCCATGATAACTATCTTGAATCAAAACCAGTCTTTTCTTAAATATCCAATAGGGTTTATATTAACCAATTCCATGTCTTTAGAAACCAAATGATGTATGAATTAGACACAAGGAGTAATTAAGAGTCAGGTTATGTGCAAATGAAAGTGAAACCCTGATTTTATCTGCTCAATTAATGGGGATAAATAGAATCAGGTGTTCAAATAATTAGATAGATATTCAGGAGTGAGTTTGGTAGGCCCCACCCTATATAAAGATCAGAAACGTTGTGAGTTTGGTCTTCACCATAGAGGTATGTGGAAATACGTAATGCAAAAAAAATTGGAGGACCTCAGAAAAGCAGTTATTGATGCTCATTAGGCTAGAAAGGGTTACAAAACCATTTCTAAGGATTTGAGGCTCCACCAATCCACTGTCAAGTAGATAGTCCACAAATGGAGAAGGTTCAAGACCACAGTCACTCTACCCAGGAGCGGTCGTCCTACAAAATCTCTTCAAGAACAAACCACCCAGGAAGTCACAAAGAACCCAAGAGTAAAATCCAAGGATCTGCAGCCCACTCTTGCCTTGGCTAATGTGAGTGTTCATGACTCAACTGTCCAAAAAAGACTGAACAAGAATGGTGTTCATGGAAGGATAGCCAGGATGAAATCACTGCTCCCTAAAAAGAACATTGCTGCCCATCTGAAGTTCACTCAAGAGCACTGTTGCAGGGTACATGCAACCACACACGTGGGTTCTCTTGATAAGGCTTATTTATTGAGCCTTAAAAACATACAGCACACAAAAACAAAATAGCTTCTCTTCAGCATACAAAAACAAAATAGCTTCTCTTCAGCATAGAAAACAAGGCAGCTTCTCTTCAGCATGCAGGACACAGACAGTTCATCAGACATGTACTTTGAAAACAGACCTTATAGCAGTAATCTCTTCAGTATTTCAGTCCTGTCTCCTGACCAGCTAGCCTGCATGTGTGCACAGCCTGGGGGTTTTAAAACACCTTGATTATGCAGCTGGGGTCAGACTAATTAAGCAGCCCTTGTGAAACTTAACCTAGTCACTGCTGCACTGCAAGCCTAAACATAGGTTTGCCAGGTATATGGCTGGTGACGTTCATTCACCCTGTCACAAGCACATAGATGATCCAAAAGACTTCTGAAACAATGTTCTCTGGACAGATGAGTCAAAGATAGAACTTTTTGGCCTCAATGAGAAATGTTATGTTTGGTGAAAAGCAAACATTACGTTTGAACAGAAAAACCTCATCCCAACCGTCAAGCATGGTGGTGGAAGTATGATGGTTTGGGTCTGCTTTGCTGCCTAAGGACCTGGACGACTTTCCATCATTGACACAATCATGAATTCTGCATTGTATCAGAAGATTCTAGAGGAGAATGTAAGACCATACATCTGTGAGCTGAAGCTGAGCGGGTCATGCAGCAAGACAACGATCCTAAATGTAACACCGTTTCCCTCCTCAGGGAGATATGCGTGTTATGAGTGTTTTGGCGCTACCTATTAGGCTCACAGGGGGCCTATGCCTCTGCGCTTGGGGAGCTTGGGGTGGCTGGTGCAGTGCTACCACCTGTGAGGATCCCTGTGTTGGAGGGATAGACACTCACGGGAACTGGTACACCTATTTCATATACCTCCAATAACCACAGTCACAAGAAGTATGTACAACCGATTTACTATGGTCCCATAGTCTCCTAATAACACAACATACACAACATAGATTATGAAAATACAGTAACAGTATTCCCCAAAGTACTGAGGGTACCCTGGTCACCGAGAACCCGATGTCCACAGAACAGTCCCACCCAAATATATGTGAGGGCAGTGCTACCCTCCCTTGAAGTGTTGGTGCATGTGGTGGTACCTTCCTGGCTACTCGAGTTCACCAGGGGATTTATAGACAGGCCTCAAGTGTGGTCACATGATGCAGGGCCTCCAACACAATCCCCTTCTCACCTTAAGTCCGGTAGTACCACGGAGTAGATTCCGACAGGCCTGGGGAATCCTCTGCTGCAGTTCCATGTGCTCCGCCGAGTCGTCCGTATACTAAGGGGGCAAATCCCTTACTATGGGCCAGCCTACAATACATCCACTAACATGTAGGGGAAACTACCTGGGGCCTATGGGGAACGGGTCTGGCCTAGTCCAGGGGGCTTGACTAGCTCCCTGTACATGACATCTCCCTTCGCTGGCTCCATCAGGACTGAGCAGGCCGCCTCCAGTCCATGGAGGAAATCCTGAATGACAGGACCTCCTCTTCCTGCAGCGCCAACCTCAGAATGGCTGCTGCCTTACACACAGTCTATATGTATGTGGCTGTGCCAGCCACAACATGCCCGTCACAGCTCACTAAACCCTCCCACGTGACAGGACCACTGTCAGGGAGGAGGCAAGGGAGGGTACCCTGGTACATAAACATACAAGCAGATCTACATATGGAATGGCTGCAGAAGAAGAAATTCTGCATTTTAGAATGGCCTAGTCAAAGTCTGGACCTTAACCTCATCGAAATGTTGAGGCAGGACGTGAAGTGAGCTGTCCATGCAAGGAAGCTCTCAAATGTCACTGACTTGAAGCAGTTCTGTAAGGAGGAATGGGTCTAAATTCCTCAAAACCGATGTGAGAAACTGACCAGCAGTTACAGGAAATGCTTAGTTGAAGTCATCGTTGCTCAAGGGGGCGCCACCAGGTACTGAATCTAAAGGGTCACATACTTTTTCACATATAGATATTTAATGTTGAATCATTTGTGGATAAATAAATGTTCTAAAAGTACCATGTTTTTGTGTCATTTGTTTGATCAAGTTATCTTTATTGATTATTAGGACTTAGATTAAGATCTAATAACATTTTAGGTTTGAAATATGTGAAATATGTGAGAATTCTAAGGGGTTCACAACATTTTTCTCCCCACTGTATATACCTCTTAAACCAAAATATTGCATATATTCCATTCATCTATACTGTAATTCATCGCTAAAAGTGGAAATGTTGACCCAGCAAACCAGCTGAGGCAACAATCCTCTTTTGAAGATACTTCAGTATGAACATAATTTTAATACAAACAAAGAAAGTAAATCATCACTACTCCGTTATACATTTAAACATAACAAGGTACTGTGACCTCTTGCTAATGGAGAAAACTGTACCCTGAAAATTACATGAAATGAGAAAATTAAAACAATTATTGGGCGACCCTGTCAGCCATCTTTCATTTTAATGGTGAAGAGAACGGGAGATGACTCCCACGCGTGTGCTCAAATAATCAACAGATTGCGTGGATCAGTGATGGTATGATAGAGATATTGGGGACGGAGGTATGAAGTCTACAAGGACCTATAAATGTGTGGTGCAGGTATGCAGGTTTGTATAAAAAAAATCCAAGTCTGGTGTATGCAGGATAGAGTGCAGAGCAAATCCTCTGACGCGTTTCCCGCCTCGTTGGGCAAGCGCCCAACGAGGTGGGAAACGCGTCAGAGGATTTGTGTGCTACTTTTAAATCTTGGCAATTATGCCCAATAAAGGAGTTTAAATTTATACCTACTGCCAGCCTCAACTATACATCAGCGGTGCCCATTCTTTCTCTTTTTTCATCTTAAATTTTACTTTAATTTGACCGGCACATAAAAAAGTAATTATCTTGGGAACCAAGTTAGGGATTTTCTATTTCCTACAGGTCTCAGCAGTATGAATTATATGAAGTTATTACTGCAGTTATTTAGAATTTCTAATATGTCTCAGTAGTTTTAATTTTTTTTTTCTAGGAAAGCCTGGGGGACCATTTACAAAATCCCGCTAGTCGGATCTCATACTTCCAGCTGACATTTAAACCTTTATCCTGATTGTAGTGAAAAAAATAAATCATTTTTAGCCAGCTCGGTAAAAAGAGCGGTAATGACATGAGTAGGTAAATAAACCCATGGGTTGAGGATTGAGAAGGAAGGGACCTATGATGGGAATGTAGGTAAGGAGAGATTCCAGCCAAGGGAAGAAGTGCCGTGCACTGCTCTTCTTCCCTTGGCTGGAATCTCTCCTTACCTGCATTCATTGCTGAGCCGGTGCACGCCCATCCAGATCTCATCAATCAAGTTCAGCGAGTACTGCAACGTTATCTTTTATTCATGGATCCAGCTCCAGGGTGTTGTTTATCTATATAGTTGGGAGTCAGGCGGGCTTACGGTCTTTCCTGATTAACCCATTCATTGCTGATTTACACCCCACATATGAGCTTCAATGGGATCATTTATTGGATGGATTACCGTGGATTTGACGTGCTAATACTTTAACAAGTGATTGCTGTTTGTTTCATTTGTCTCTGGAGCTCTACTATGGGAGGTTTTTTCCAATCCTTCCATTTCTTCTATGATGGGAATGTATACTGAAGAGATTAAGGCCCATATATTTACTAAGTGGTGCTAATCCATAAGACACCTTCTGGCCCCTGAATATGTCTTATGAAATAGCACTGCTTAGTTAATATGGGCCTAAATATTTGGCTTTCTATTGTATTCCTGATATAACTATACTTTGTGCTGGCTACTGTACATTTAGTATTGCATCATGATTCCAATGGAAACAAATGGCATGTAACTACAGGCCTACTCCAGAGCACTGGAGTTTGTTTAGAAAGATAACATGATCAACAGTATCAAAAGCCTTTGCAAAATCTAGGAATATTGCAGCAGTGAGTTGTCCCTGTTCCATTCCACACTGGATGTCACTGCAAACTTTTAGCAGGGTCGTTACCGTGGAGTGTTTGGGGCGAAAGCCAGATTTGAATTGGCTAGGGAAATTTGTCTTGGTATAGTAATCGCATAATTGAGAGTGAAACCCTTTTTCCATGACTTTGGATAGTATTGGGCGAAGAGAGATTGGCCTATAGTTTGAAACATTGTTTTTGTCCCCATTTTTGAAGATTGGGACAACTCTGGCAGTTTTCCAGGTCTTAGGGATATGGCCTGCAGACAGGATAGAGTTGATTAGGAAGCAAGTGGTTTGACAATGGCTGGGGCACCAAGTCATAGGCACTTAGATTGCAGTAGATCAGGTCCACATTGGCTGCTTAGTTTTAATTTGAGGAGCTCTTGTGTAATCTCCTCTCCAGATACTTGACTTGGGACAACTTGAAAATTGTGGGCAGTGTGAGGAGAGAGTGAGGCTATAGGTGTTTCCCAGATTGAGCTTCATGTTTGTAGTTCGAGTTACATTTTGCTAATAAGTTAGTAGCACACCCCACAAAGTAATGCAATGTCAGTGGGATTTGCTAGAGTAATATACTCCTTAATGATATTACATGGTTGTTGATGGCTAGAAGGCTGGAATATATTGTTGATGACCTTCCAGATGTTAGCTGGATTTGATGTATTTTGGTGAAGATTGTCACAGTAATATTGTTCTTTTGCGTGTCTTGTTTGCCTTGTGCATATATTCCCCAGGAATCTGTATAGAGCATAGCCTTCCGGCCGCTACTTCTCTGCCTGGACCTTTCCAGTGTAAGTCCTGTTAGGTGCAGGCTAGGTTAATTTCTTCTTTCAAGGCCTTGTGTGCTATTGCAGACTTGGATTGTGTCACCAGTATCCAAGGACGGGCCTTAGCAACTACCAGAGAGTGTCAGCCTGAAGGAAGGGTACTGATTGGTTATCACTCACTATAGATGAACCAATCAGTATTCAACCTGCTCTGTTAAGGGGCAGGGTTACAATCATCCACCTCATGTTATAAATACAGATGAGGCCACGATTATCCTAACGCTTGCTTTAAACAAGCCGGGTTACATTCAGGGTATGTGCTGGGTATGTTCTGGGCTAGTTTGAGGCATGTTTAAGGCATTTCTGCATTGACTAACGACCCATAGGATTAACACAGCAGGGGTCCCTGGCAGTCCAATTCAGTTTGAATGGGACTGCCAGGGACCCCCACTGTTAATCGGATGGGCCATTAATTAATGCAGAAATGCTGGGGCTAGTTTAAGGCATGTTTAAGGCATTTATTCAGGCTGTACCTGGGTCTTTTTGGCGATTGCCACTGGTTTGTGTTAGAATAGTCGCAGTCTCTACTGTAGGGGCACTCTCCTAAATTCTGGGCCCTGTCTCATACTCCCTCCTACCTCTGTGGAGAGAGAACAACATCAGCCCTCTACCTCATAAGCAGATGGAGGAGGGGTACTCCAGGCCTGATCTAGGCCTAAAACCTGAAGCAGGGCACTATCATTGAGGAAGCTGATGAAAGAAATGTAATGACTCTGTGAATGATCTGCATGCAAAAACCCCCAGAAAAGACAAGGAGTGTGATTACTGTCTGCTGCTGTGCAAGGAGAGTTGTCAGTATGGGCCATCCCCTGCCCAACCCAGAGGATCCACACTGTCTGGAGGCACTGCACCGAGGAAGATCAAGGTAACCTGTACCCCTGTCCTGGTTCTCCCCACACCATCGCGGAGCACTCAGCCCTCCTGTTTACCAACAGGTACAGCCCAACACCTGAAGTAGTAGCTAGAAGAGTATACCCACCCCAATCTCACTTTGTACAAGGGCTACATGTAGTTATTAAAGCAGCAGTTCAAACAATATCCTATATGTGTGTGTTTTTAAATAAATCAGTTCTGTACTATGAGAAAATACATGTAGCATTTAATTTTTTTTTTTTAAAGTATGTTTGGAAGACATTTTTAATGTTTCTAATGTAGGAAGCCTTTCCAAAGTGACAGCCCCTTCCCCTTCTGATAGGCGCTCTTGAGACCAGCTCTCTCTCTAGCAGTGAACCAATTGTATCTAGTAACTGCTCAGCCAATCATATTCCAGAAACTACATTGCCCAAAATACTGTGCAAGAACTGAATTAAATAGCCCCGAGCAAGCGATTGATTACAGGAGAACGGATCGATCTGCAGCTTAGCTAATCACTTGTAAGTGTGCAAATTGTATTGCTGCACATATTGAATTTGTTAGGCAATCACCCCAATATGCCTGCATGCAGTCCTCAACTGGAGGTCTTAGGAAAGAAAAATCAAAGAGGGAGCTCACCAGAAGTTAGAGAAATATATAGTCATTTAATGAAAGTAAGTACACATGACTTACATGTAAAATTGAATCAAACCGTGTCACAGAGAAGTTCAGTGGTGGTTCTTGCACAGTATTTTGGGCAATGTAGTTTCTGGAATATCAGTGGTGGTTGGTGTCGCTATCTGTAGATGTTTTGCAGTTAGGGGAGCTGGAACTCATGTCACCCTGGAGGGGCAAAGGGCGCTGCACGGGAGGACAGGAAAACTGAAAGGTCTCGTGAGAGCCTGGTCACAGAGTAGAGTAGCACAACAATCTTTCCACAAGGCATTTCGCACAAATTGGTGCTTCATCAGGCATACACGCACACAAGAACTTTCAGTTTCCCGGTCCTCTCCATTCCGCGTCCTTACCCTCTTCGGGGGGACCGGAGTTCCAGCTCCCCTAACTGCAGAACATCGACGGGTAGCAACGCCAACCACCACTGAACGCCTCTGTAACACTGCTTGATTCACTTTTACATGTAAGGCATGCATACTTACTTTTATTAAATGACCTACTTTTGCAAATCTCTGCTCTCTGGAGATACTCAAAACTTAAGCTTTGCATTCCACACCGTTCCCAGTAATAGGGGATGAATAGCTGCCAGCATCTTCCTGAATGGTCAGTGAGTCAATTTGTGATGGAGACACCACTGCCATGAGCCAGTGGATTGTGTATAATATAGTGCATTCCATTGATGACACCAATCAGGCACGCACATAGCATGCTATCTGCCTTCATCACTTTTTGTTAATATTTATTGTGTAACTACATGGAACAAATGAAGTGTGTGGTTTGTCTTGCCTACATCTTCCCTGCCTGTCCACAGTGCTAGATAGTCTTTCTCCTCTGTAGAATCACAACCAAGGAAAGATGTAACACTTTGACTTCCAAAGGATCCAGCAACACATTACATTACGTTACTGGCCACTCTGGCAGTCAAAGGGTTAAATATTTCCTTGACAAATATTTTTGTGTTTTCTGTGGACTTTCTTCTGAACATGACAGCCAAATAAAATGTAGCGTTTTGTGTCTATTCAATGGGTAACTGTATACGGGCTGAAGGAGCAGCTCAGTGAGTAAAACACACGGATTCTGTTAATAACGATACTGAGTTGGAAGCATGGAAGCCTGGTTCAAATCCCAGTGTCCACTCCGTGGTCAAGTGTCCGTGTATCTCAGACACCAAAAACACCATAGATTGTAAACCCATCTGGGCAGGGACTGTGTCTGTAACATTCCTATGGAGATTGCTGCTTACAGCGCACTATACTGTCATTGTGAAGCACTTTGAGTCCCATTGTGAGAAAAGCGCTATATGAAACATAATTATTATTATACGCATTGTAAATTGTAATACCTTTTGCAGGACCAAAATACTGTAGATGAGATTACTGTATACTGTGCAGAGCTTTCACAACCTTATAGGTCTCATGTTCAAATGTCTCAACCAACTACAGTTGAAGTGTTATGGCTGAATGCCCTTTTTACTTATAATGCTAAAAATCAGTTGATTAAAAGAAAAAAAATCCAAGGCCATTTCTTTTTGCTAATTTTACTACATAAATATACCACCAATTTTTTTTAAAACTAGTGTCCTTTGCTTAAAAAAACATGAGATTTCCCATGTGGAAGCAAAGTACCACTACTTTTTATTTTTATTGTCACTTTATTGATTGGGTCCTGACTGAGGGAATGGGCACCTAGAAAAATAATATATACATTTCTTATTTCAATCTGATGGCTGCACAAACAAGGAGATTTATATTTCAATTACAGGGCTTTGTAGCACACAAGCGTTCTGTAAAGATTTAGTTCCTTATACATTACACACATATTAAATAGTAAACCAGGATTATTTAAGTAGACATAAAACTGTTCTTAGTGTTGGTGTTGATTTACAAGCACTTTTCAGCGTCGGAAAACAGCTTTCTGTAACCTCGCTGTGATTGCCAATTTTTGCATGTGAAAATGACATTCTGCTAGGTTATTAGATGTCTGGGAGCTGCCCGGACTGGCACTGGAAACTTCGCTACGTCCAGCAAGAAGCTTGTATGAAATTCAGTGGCACATCTGAAAGGGGCGGATGTCGTTTATTAGATTTTCCAATTCATTTTCCAGCAGCTAATGCTAGTGCCAGTCAGAACTCTCAACCCATGCTCAATTGGACTGAGTTTTAACTTTAATCCCATGGGGTTCATCTTACCCGTTCCCTGTATCAATGATTCATCTGAGCCACAGTTATCTGACACAAGTTTCATTTTTTTTTCTTTTAGGCCCCTGACATTTCACTCACTAGGGCAATTGATCCTTAACGGTTATATTGGATGGGATCATCTATCTTTTAGGATCTCTTCTGCCAGGAGGACGCTCACAGAATGTGGGGATACTGTAGAGCAGGGGGTCTCAACTCCAGTCCTAAAGACCCCCCAACAGGTCATGTTTTAAGTATATCCCTGCTTCAACACAGGTGACTCAATCAGTAGTTCAAAGGAATTCTGAGCCACTGAAGGAGCCACCTTGGCTGAAGCAGGGATATCCTGGAAAACTGACCTGTTGGGGGGGGGGGTCTTGAGGACTGAAGTCGAGAACCCTTGCTTTAGAGAGTATATTGATTATTGTAATTTAATAGCTGTATAATTAGTGAGAAAAAGCAGCTCCCATTCTCACTGCTTAGGACAGTTATCTTTAACACATACTATACATTACGATACATATTTCTCATTCCCAAACCTACGCCTTGAAATCTTGAAAATAAGCTCAATGTGATTCCCTTTAAAGCTGGTTAATAACTGTATTTTTTTAATGTAATCTTTTCTGTGCTTTTTCTGTAAAATTGTTATGGAAAAAGGCTGAAAGCCTGCAAGAGAACTGGCAGCCCCTGCTGTTAATTTTCACCAGCTCGAACCCACCAGGCAGAAATGAACTGATTTCCATGCAGACTTCAGAGACTTTTCAGAGGAACTGTCTTATCCTGAGCTTCTCTGATGAGTCTCTTTGAAGTCCAATGACGTCACAAAGCGGTTGGGTTAAGCAGCCATGTTAACTTCAGCCGTGGGCACGTATTTTTAGAACTAACAAACACAACATAAAGGCCTTTATTCAGCATACTGTGAGTGTGATCAAATCTTCCCTGTGCTGGAGAAGGGAACACCTACACTCTAATATATGGAACTGAAATCTCCTCCAGCGTGTGGAAGATGGTAAAAACACATACACTATTGTATTTTTTTGTAAAGTATAATTGACAATTCTTAAAAAATAATAACAATTAAACATGCAGGGTGAGCAGTGCCTTTAAATAATGCATACAAAGTGCGCTTTCTGAACCGGTCGTTTGGGACCTCAGTGGGATCCATTTTTAAAAGCAGCAAAGTTCATATTTTTCCTTTACATGGATCAGTTGGCTTGTTATTTTTTGCCTGGAGGATCATCGTACTCAACCAATATTTTTTTTTTACAAAGCTTTGTTTTTTTTAAATTATTATATTAAAAAAAAAACTTGACCCAATTCCCCAAATCAGGAAATATAAGGTACATGGGTAGGGAGAATGAACAAACACATGTAAATGTTTGCATCAAACTCTTCCAGATGTTTAAGGTATTGTGTAGAGAATGCATTAGGGAAGGTTAATGGTTGGGGAGCTTTGTGCGAGTATTTGGGGTGTCTATGCTATTGTATTTGGGGGCTCTGTGTTTTGGGAGTTTGTGTTGAACATGTGCTGTGCCATATTTAAAAAGCTGTCAACCATTGCACCTATATATTCGGTCTCGGGCCATCTTCGTGAGGGGTGGTTGTGCTACGAGCATGAATTTGAACGTTTATTAATATAATTTGGTTTAAATTATTTTCTTCCACATAAAGTCATTAAAAAACAATATCCTCCACAACAGCGTACCAGAAAACATTATTTTCTGGTCTGTTTGAAATATTGTCTCTTTCCTGCTTATACAAATTAATTTCAAGTGGAAACTAGCCATACTCAAAGATGCCAGTACATGGCAGATATTAAAGATAGATTCTCTGGTGCATAAAATAAAATCCTCAATTAAATCTAATTGTTTTCATTGAGCAATTTGCATGTGTTTCAGACAGAGAGACATTTGTTCCCTCAAATCTCTTATTTGCCAAGTCATTTTTTACAGCTACTCCCATTTTGAAAGGTTTTTTATGGCCAATGAGACGCCTACATGTACAAAATATCAACAGCCATGACTTCATTTTTTATTAAGTAGTTTACTTTTCCAGTATGTGCGGAAGAATGAAGCTGGATTAAAAAAAAAGGAGAAATGGAATCTCCCAAAGTCATTCATTACGTCTGATTCTAATACTCCAGATGTCATTGTTTTCTATCCCACAACATACTTAAAAATAAGATTTATGTCTCAATGTATCATACCTGATCAAATATTTTATAAATTAATGGATAGGTAGATAGATCCTACATTACCAACAGCCGTTAATCCAACTCTAAATTGCATGCTAAAACATGACAGGATCTTTTTAACATTTGTACCCCTATGCTGAGTTCATTTAAATAAATTAGGAATAGACACGCCACTACTCAACACTCTTGAGTTATTATATTAGACCAGGGTTGCTCAACTCCAGGCCTCAAGCCCCTCTCCCCCCCAAACAGGTCAGGTTTTCGAGATATCCTAGCTTCAGCACAGGTGGCTCAATCAGAGGCTGAGCCTCTGTTTGAGCCACCTGTGCTGGAGCACGGATATCCACAAAACCTGACCTGTTGGGGGGTCTTGAGGAGAGAAGTTGTATTAGACCACACTATAAGAACTCAGCATTTGCAACATACATTTTCTGCAGCTGTGGCTGCAATTGCCACTGTACTGAGGCTGAGGAGCTATTTGGCAATGCTTGCTATTGTTGAGAATAGACCAAGACACCAGAGAAGAATGCCTCATGTATTCAATGAGCACTTTCACGTCCTTATTGTTACATTTGGGCCTTCTTTTCCTCTCGGCATTCTGGGGACTAAAGGCGAGGCCCCCAAAAGTAACGTTCTATAGGGCGTGTATTAAGCTAAAACGCAAGGTTTACACACAGACATACGATTGCAGAAGACGTAAAAATTACGCATAACCAGTGCCGCTAATGTAAGACCTAATTATAATAATTGTTTTTTGCAACTCTGTTGCGCATAACTCTGAATGGGCCGGAACTTTCTGAAAAAAAACGACGGCTCAACGCTTTTTTCTTTCCACCAACAGTTTTGCCATGGCTATGTCTAAACTCTAAATAAGGTCTGTCATTTTCCTCTTGCATCTCTTTATGTCTTTGTGTCAGGGTCTTCCTAGACATCCTGCTCCCAGCCACAGTTAATTTGTCTGTCCACCAGGTGTGCTGCTGTTTTCTGTCTGATCTGGGTTTTCCTTGGTCTCGTCTTGGTGCTCCTGTCCTCTGTCCCTGCCTGTCTTTATAGTTTCCTGTTTCCTGTTCCTCTTTGCCTTTGCTTTGTGTTCCCTGACCTTTGCCTGTATTTTGTCCTGTCCCTTTCAATAAAGGTCCTGCCAGCATTAGGCTTGTCCCTGTTTGTTCTTTTCCTGCCCCTGCCTCTTTCCCTGTGGATTTCCTGCTGCCGACCCCTGCCTGTGACCCCGACCACAATTCTTGCCGCCTGCCCTGGATCCTTGCTTGTGACCCCGTCAATGATTCTTAATGGCTGCTTGTGACCCCGACTATGATTATTGCTGCCTGCCCTGGACCCTTGCCTATGAACCTGACGCCTCCTTGCCTGCCCCTTGCTATTCCGGCCAATGAGGTCTTATTTGCTCCTGAAGTCTTGAGACTTTGCTCTAAGATTTGCACCAGCTTGCGATTTGGATATCGTGAATAGGAGTGAATGAGGAGTTACATAAGGTACACAAAATAACAAACTGTGCATCTCTGTGTGCCCATTTTTTATCTCATAATTTGTGTGTAAAAATTCAGCCAAGTGGCATAGATGCCTCTAGCTAACAATTAGCATCACTTGAAGCAGAAAATTGAATAGTGTCAAAACAAACTTATATCCACACTTTCTTTACTTTCATACATCCCCACTAAAGTGTATCAATCATAAAGAAAACAATATCAGGAGGATTCCAAAGGTATTTGTAGAAATTGCAATAATTAGCTACATGTAGAGGAAAAATTAATAACAGGTGATGTAAGCATAGGTATATGTATTTTGACATGCCTGTTAAAATATGGTGATATTGGTGCTTTGTTACCTCTGATGTATACTCGCGACTAAACGCGTAAGGGCGCTATCTACAAGCACCAGGTGTTTAGCTCATTGAGCAATTGCTGGACTGGAAGGGAACTGTGGTGCTGCAGAACAAAAGGAGCGTGAGCTGTCTTAGCCGGGGGGGCCGCTGAAGTGGACGCACATCACGATGGAGACACCCGGCGGCACAGAGAAAGATTTACACGCTGCAGCCATGAGACTACTGTTCCAGACTAACAGCATGACTATTGGTGTTCTTGTTCAATGCGCATGTCCTATCTCATTGCTGTGAGTTTTTTTATTTTAGCTCGTGATTAATAAACCTATACTATTTTACACTATGGAGCCCACGCTGTCCCTTTTTGTTTTATAGGTATTTAACCCTGCTTCCTATCACTGGCAAGCTGTTACTCTGTGCTGTGTTACCTGCTGGCTCACAGGGCCCGAGCCTCTGCCACGGAGAGCCTGGGGTGCATACAATATATATATATATATGGTTTGATGCAGCGCCTCCACCTGCGACAGATCCCGCCAAAGGGGGAGTTAGTCTTCGCAGGACGTCTATACAAGAATTACTCTTACACGACCATGTCATAAAACCAATCTCGTTTACTGATAGATTAACCTTACGATACATTACATGCCATGACATTCCGATAAGCTAGTACACATCATTTAACACGCCACGGAGGACGTCAACACTCTTGCGCCTCGGCGGACGCCAACAGTAACTTGCACCTCGGCGGGCGCCAACAACACTTGCGCCTCGGTGGACACCAACAAGACTTCCCCAATCCCGCCACCGGGTGATCCCACCCCGTGTCCAGATACGCTAATCAGTTCTCCTGTTCCCACAGGTCTATGTATGTGTATGGGTGACTGCGCAGCCACTATGTCTTAGGTGATTGAAAGATAGAGTTGGTGCACTTGATGTAATACCTGCCGAGCACTCCGGTGCTCGGAACTGCTACGATTCTTCGAAAAGAGTCTCTGAGGGCACCACGCTCTTGCCCTTGCCGGATCCGGGGCTCTTCTTCTCGAACTCTGGCCGCGCTACGGGGTCGGAGTCCGATCTCCTTCTAGACAGAATAGTCCCAAACAATTCTACTATTTGGGGGTAAAACCCTTACTAAGGGTGTCCCTAGCTCAGCTTGTCTCTATGGTGACTCAGGGCTAACTGGGCCGGGGGCACCTGGCCTGCGCCTGGGAGTATATCCTCCCAGTGCAGTATCTCCGTCTCCTCGTCTCTCCACGAAGATCTAACTCCACGTGCGCGCAACCTCTGCCTATATGTCTGGCAACTCCTCCTCCCATAGGCTAGAAACTCTCACCTGACCCTCCCCACATGGCTGCTGGGTCAAGGGACTGCTTTACTCCTGTCAAATGCACTCTCCTCCTTCGCGGGCTTTTGCAACTACTCTTTGCAAGCGCAACCTCCCGTTCTATGGGGTGAATCAGGGGTCAAGGCTACAGGTATATGTATTTTGACATACCTGTTAAAATATGGTGATATTGGTGCTTTGTTATTGGTGTACAGAGCAAACACTAGGTTGGGTACTGCTGCTTTTTAATGAATTCTACTTGCAGACTTCTAAAAATCTTGGGAGATTGGAACAGAACACAGTAACCCGAAACCTTACACATACTGTACAGGATCTCACTTTGGAACTGGGCTGGCACTCACCCATAAGCTCACAAAGCTTCATGTGCTCAAATGATGTACATATGGATGCTCTGGTCTTCCACTGTTCCCTTGATGACAACACATATGCAAAATAAATACGGGAAGTGGAAGTATTACAGCAATGAAGGTTTTGGGGCCAGTGCATGCTTCTTTCCTAAAGTCAAGTATCATCATATAAAAATGCCTGCCCCACCAGAATATGTTGATCTATTGATAGGCTCTCATGTACTTTTCATATACAACGTATGTAATAATCGTAATCTGCACAAATATGTTAGACAAAAAAGGTCAGTGGGTGGTATAGTCATTGCTGTGATCCAATCCAAAACCAACAACTCTATCTGCAAAGAAAAATAATTCTAACACAAATGTATATTTAAAAATTAAATAAAAATACTTCCATGTACATCCAGGGTCGAACAACCATATCCTTTGATATGATCGTCTGATTATAGATTAAAAAAATATTATTTTTTATCCATGTTTTCAACACAAATAGACGTAATCACTTTTGAGCTGGATTGGTCAGTAATATCAGTGTTAATGGGGATAAAGGACCTTATCCACGGTGCCCCAACCTACGGGTACCCTCCATTTTTTTCTATATATTACTGGTTGTAACTGGGACACAATATGTCCGTGGGGTCAGGCTCGCTCTGCCGGCAAATAGAATGCCGCAGAGTCATTGCGAGATGACGTTGCCACTTTCCATTGGGGACTCTGTGGCCATATCTGTCATTTATTTCTTTGTCCCACACTGACGTGAAACAATGGGGGCGGAGGGATCCCTAGATATCGGGGGACCACAGACCAGACTCCCAGCTTCAGTTACTATTTTTTTTTTTTAAATGCAAAAACAGAGCACATAGAGAGACACAGTCACTAAAAATTAGTAATACTTTATAAAAAAAAATAGACAAGTTTTAAAACATACATGTACAATATTATTGTAACACAGTTTCCCCCCTCTGTGGAAGATTTACGGCTGGTTACTGCTGTCTGTGGTGCGGTCCTACCTGTGAGGGTCCAGGAGAGATGAGTGGTCTGCGATGGTGTGGGGAACAGGACAGGCTTGTGGTAAATTCTACTTGGTTCTCAGGGTTTCAGCGCCTCCAGCTCCAGTGGGCTCCAGGATTCCCAGAGACAGTCCCCACCAGAACAGACTTCTTTCACACCCCTGCCTAATAGACTGTAGATTCAGGCAGGGGTATACAAAAAAGGGATGCTTTATTAAGCAGTCACTGCAGATGTTATGCAGCGGATGCATAGTAGATTAATCTGGACCCCCAGACTTATGGATGGTGATGGCTCTTTGGATAGCATTGAGGCCTCTGGTCTCTTTCAGTCAGCCTATGAGGGACTGCTTGACATGTCTCACTCCCAGCCGAGAGGAGCAGCACACACCTCCTCTCCCTAGGAGGGGTGGAAGAGAACTCTCTTTTGCTTCCTCACCCAGGAGGGTGGGAGCTCAACTCCTATAATTTAGCACTTCCTCTCTGATGCACCAGAAGGGGAGGGCACAAGGTCTGTACCGCTATTGGGTGTACACAGACCCTTATCACCACCACTCCTGTCACTCAGAGAGTCAGCATGAGGGGGGTCAATGCCCCTAGGATAGCCTGCCACAGCCTAGATCAACTAAGGACTTACTTGACAGGAGGCAGAGAGGCAGTCTGGACTAGCCATGCTACACTCTCCTCTGGGTGGAAAATTCCATGTCATCACTGGAACGAATTTGCTGCACCATCCATCACTTGCATGCAATGTAGTTACAGGTTACCCATAGGATGGTACAATATTAACCAAATTACATACACGGACAGCAAGGACCCAAACCATCCACTGGTTACAGCGATGATATTTCTAACTCTTCCAACATGAAGAGTATGGGATCACTACTTGTAATATTTTGGGCAAGCTTCATAACCAACCGCCCATTGGAATCTTTGGTCCCTACAACTTCTATAATGGGATGAGGCATATTTAGGGACCACAGGGGCAGAACTATCACCTCCAACTTGGCCAGGTGTAATGGAGCTGGTTGGGGCACTGTCCGGCACAGGGGTAGCATGGGGCGGGACATGGGGAGTTATGGCCGGTGACTGGGGCCTAGCAATGTCCATGACCTGTCCATAGAGTGCGGGCTTACCACAGCCTTGTGGGGTTGGTAGTGAAGTGACGTCAGGTGCCCAGTGACCCCTTCCCTTACATTGGGCCACATAGAAGGGGGCATCAGCAGGGATCAGTCCCAGACTCACCGCTGTTGGAACGAGCCATGTTTTAGTAGGCTCCGCAGACGCTATCTTGGTGACGTCAGTAGGCTGCGACAGTCTCACTAGAGCTCCAGGGAGGCACAAGCTCGGCGGCGCAGAGGACATTACGTCCGGCTGTGCCAGAAGTGCATCACCCTGCGGCACACCGAACAAGGCCCCGCCTGGCTCATTGTTCAGGTAGGCCGCAGCTGCATCCTGTGAAGTGGAAGGAGCAGGAACCTCACCAGTCAGACGTACTTCGATTCCTCCGCAGGCAGGTCTTTGGCAGCGCCGGCGTCTTCCTGAGGTGTGGACTCTTCCAGAGCTTCGGCAGCACCACGGCCCTCTGGACGGATGACTCAGAGCTGGAACGCTGTCTCAGGATACAGGTAGGAGATGGTCTCTTCTCCGCAGGTCTTGCGCAGCTGGGCACATCTTCTTCTGGGACAGGTGAGGACACCTCCGCCAGGACGCGATGTCGTGGCGATTAACTCGCCCGGGCAACCAGTTGTATGAGCTTGCCTGCTCCTGGGCCACCTGGGGAACCGCACATGACATCCCTGTGGCAGTCCACTCACCCTCCTGGTCGTCGGGCACCATTGGCACAGGTTCCAGTTCTGGAATCAGCAGGCATCTCGGCAGGGGAGCATTGTTTAGGGTGCACGGGACCGCAGTAGGACATACCGTAGGGGCCGCACCGGCTGGTGTGGAGGCTCGGTCAATTGGCACGAATAGAATGGGAGCCTCAGGGTTGGCAGGCCGCATGTAGAAGGTGCCACAGTGCTGGCACCGCGCATTGAGGCTGGCATTGCCTCCAGGTAGCCGACAGTGTAGATAGAGGCACCGCAGATGGGTCTGGCCATGCACCCGGATAACAAGATAGCCTCCAGGGAGGTTGTAGTTAGTAACCTCCAAGTCCTCAGTAGTATTACGAGTAGCCATTGAGGTAGTGTACAGCTGGTTGTGCAGTGGCTCTTCTCTCTTGCTCAGCTCCGTGGAGCTGAGGTGAGTGCAGCAGGGTACGGACTCCTCTCAGATCAAGGGCAGGCTCTGATTGGCTGGTTAGGTTGTTGTCACTCCACTGGGTGTAACTTGGGGCAGGGCGGTGCAGAAAGAAGTGTGACATGGCTCCGGCTGAGCCAGTCACTTCGAGGGGCGGTGTACTGGAACCACAGGGAAATATGCTGGATAATATATGGTCAGACAGCTTAACTAGTTTCCGTTTACAAGCACCACAAGTTCTATAAGTTTTCTTCACTTTATTGAAAAACAGCAGATCACAAATATTCTTGTAGATGGTGTACTGAAAGAGTTGTCTGTAATAATAGTGCTTGATAGTAAGGACAAAGAGTAAAAACGATGCTTCTTACCGGGAACTGAGGGCATAGGTAGTGCCTGCTAGCCTGCTGAAGTGAAAAGAAAGCAAAATGGAGGCTCCTCACAGGAACAGAGCCTGGGCTAAGGAAACTGTGAATACAGGCAGGGGTTAGTGGAACAGTCCACTATGCCAGGGGAGTAACAGGGGTAGCCGTAGCAACCACTGCAGGAGACTAGGAAATAAAGAAACTAATGTATCCATATCGCCTGCATAGGGAATAATAACTGCAGGCAAAGAATTGCAACATAAAGGGCCAGCAGGCAGAGCTGCAAAAGGGGAAAGGAAACGGAACTCTGATTCTAGTTCCAGGACAGGCGGTGCCAGGCTTGGCACCGAAAGCTTGCAACTGATCTGCACAAAAACTTGCAACTTGGTTTTGCATTCTATGCGGTCCCGATTTTCTGGCGGGACCACCAATTTGGAAGCACAAAACATGCGGTGGACGCCATTTTAGAGCCCACAGCACAGTCCATAAGGTTAGGTACACAGGTGACGCCTCAGGGGCCCGCTCCTCACATCTCAGACAGTAGAACAGTCCAGAAAATAAAGGTGCAGAAGGTCCCTCACAGTACGTTGTAAGGGGCCCTTTCCTTGTAGAACAGAGGTGGGGTTCACGCTCCCGGGATAATTTTCCCACCGGGTATGCCCCCAGAAGCACAGTTCTTTGTGCGTTGGTACCCAAGGGTCCTCACGGTACACTGTAAGGGCCCTGGCCCATGTTCAATGGAAGGATGAAGGGTATCCACGCTCCCTGGTATCATGCCCCCAGGGTACGCCCCAACTTGCACAGTTCATTGTGCACAGGTGCACAGGGGTCCCACGGTGCATGGTAAGGGTTGTCCTGTCCCTGTCTTGGACTACGATGAAGGGTATCCACGCTCTTTGGTAACATGCCCTCAGGGTACGCCCCAACAAAGTCTCTCTGGTAAGGGCTTAGGCAGCCCCCTCCCCGGTGTCGCCACGGGGAGAGACTCCTCCTTCTTTAACATGGATGGGTGCTCAGGGTCCCTGGGGTAGCATCAGGAGCCCGGCCTCTTTTACTATCTACTGCAAAGCTGCCAGTGCAAAGTCCTTAAAAGCCTGCCCGGTTGCTGCCATTTCAGCAGCGTCTCCAAATGTAACACAGTTTCCCCCCCTCTCTGGAAGATGTACGGCTGGCTACTGCTGTCTGTAGTGCGGTCATACCTGTGAGGGTCCAGGAGAGCTGAGTGGTCCGCGATGGTGTGGGGAACAGGACAGGCTTGTGGTGAATTCTACTTGGTTCTCAGGGTTTCAGCGCCTCCAGCTCCAGTGGGCTCCAAGATTCCCAGAGGCAGTCCCCACCAGAACAGACTTCTTTGACACAGGGACCCAGGGGTATACAAAAACGGATGCTTTATTGAGCAGTCACTGCAGATGTTATACAGCGGATGCAGAGTAGATTAATCTGGGTAACCAGACTTCTGGATGGTGCTTGGCTCTTTGGATAGCATTGAGGCCTCTGGTCTCTCTTTCTCAGTCAGCCCATGAGGCACTGCCTGGCATGCCTCACTCCTAGCCGGGAGGAGACAGCACACACCTCCTCTCCCTGGAGGGGTGGAAGAGAACTCTCTTTTGCTTCCTCACCCCAGGAGGGTGGGAGCTCAACTCCTATAATTTAGCACTTCCTCTCTAATGCACCAGAAGGGAAGGGCACAAAGTCTGTACCACTATTGGCTGTACACAGGCCCTTGTCACCACCACTTCTGTCACTCAGAGAGTCAGCATGAGGGGGGTTTAATGCCCCTAGCATAGCCTGCCACAGACTAGATCAACTAGGGACTTGCATAACAGGAGGCAGAGAGTCAGTCTGGACTATCCATGCTACATTATCATTGAATGATCAGCCCCACATAGGAACAGGATGATACAGCTGGAACCCTCAGGGTAAAGATGAAATAATATCCCAAAAGAAAAAAGTCCCAGGCAAAATCTCAGTTCTTTTTAGAGGAGCTGCAACTCGAAAGCAATAGCTGTACTGCCAGTGATGGCGTCCTCGTGGGTGGGGAGGGGGTGACGTTGAGAGTCTGTCGTCACAGCATCTGACGTATCATAAAACGTAATTACCTCAATACCTGTTCAGTCTCCGATTGAGACACTGGGAGTAGGATGTTTCTGTAATTTGACGCTTCATCAGGGGAAGGGTCTATGGTTCTGAGGGCTGACATATATATATAAGCAAATCTATTCCCTCCTAATTTCAATCCAAACGGGCTAATTGTCTAACAATTATACACCTACATCTAATATACAGTACAAATATAACAAAGAGCCTTTACCAGACCCACAATACCTATAATTACAGAAATACAAACATAACAAATATATATATATATATACACATACATAAAAAAAAAAACACAAAAAGAGTTATTTACACAATGTTAGTCATGATTGGCTAGATGATTATAATTGACTATATCTGACTCTAACCTAATAGAATAGTAAACACATATATAGTGAATACTATTGTTATTTTACCAGAAAGAAAATACATGGAATGCTACTTTAGAGTGAGGAACGAATGCAGCAGCAATTCAAAGTGGATCTCAATGGTACTTTTTTTTAAGAGGCCCTAAAAATATTTATAGCAATATTTCTCCAAAATCAAAAACATTAGAGAATGTATCAGCTATGCTGGAAAGGGGCAGCTTAGTTCTAAATGCAACCAGGTGCCCTTGTGTAGAGAAAATATCTCTGTATATGTAAGTGTTACACTCTCAGGGGGTCTCAACTCCAGTCCTCAAGCCCCCTCAACAGGTCAGGTTTTCAGGATATCACAGCTTCAGCACAGGTGGCTCAATCAGTCCCAGTGTTAGTACAGGTGGCTCAATCAGTCCCTGCTTCAGCACAAGCGGCTCAATCAGAGGCTCAGTCTTTACTTTAAATGCCATGGCTAATCACTAATCAGTCTTTGTCTGAGCCACCTGTGCTGATGCCGGGATATCAGTACAACCTGACCTGTTGGGGGGGGGGGGGAAGGGGGGTGTTAGAGTATGACACTGAAACCTGGTATGTTTTCACATGAATGAATAGGAGAGTGGTAGAACACATAGCTTCTTTGCAATCCTCTGACAGCCACCCAGTTGGCCACGGTAAAAGTTTGCATCATGCGCTACCTGTGCCAGAATTGAATGGTGTGAAGTCCCACTTGAAACTAATAAAGTGTATTAAAGGAAATTTTAAAAGTACAAGCTAAGCTGTTGCTTTTAGATTTAGGAAGTCAAAAAAGTACACGAAGGGAACCAGAAGATGCCATAAATCTCTTTTAGCTGCATAAAAAGAGTTCCAGCATAGTGAAGCTGACATGCAGCCAGGAAAGTATCCCCAGTGCTTAATTATAGGCAAACCTACAAACACCAATTAAAGAAAAGCAAGATGCGTGAATAGCTGCACAAGTAAAAGCGAATCTTTTTTGATATTAAAAAAAAAAAAGACTATGTCCCTCACTGATGAGAAGACCCTTTTTTTTTGCAGAGGTTTTTATAAAACGTTTTAAAGGCGTTCTCAGGCCTCCCGGGACAGCGTTTTATGCCCAGATCCCGGGCGGTGTCAGCTGCAATGCTAATTAGACTTTAGGCAAATCCTATTAACAAAACATTACAGCAAAATTATTTCCAGAGCAGTTGGTATGAAATGCCCTTTTAGTAATCCCTTCCACTTTGCAGAACTGTACATTACTAGAAGTTGTTTGATGTTGGAGTGCAGTAGGGAAAAGTGACTTACCATTGAGGGTTATTTAGATTTAAAGTGGTAGACGCAGTGGTTTCCAACCTTTTTTTGGTTAAGGGACCCTAAGTGAAATTCTGAGGGACACCCAACCCTCTCTGATAGCAACTCTGAGATTAGATGGTCTAGAATATATTCCATTACCAACAAGGAGGGGTAATAGACAGAACATCTTAAATAAGCGTGAGATGTTCTGGATATTTACCCTTAACACTCTGACCCCTGTTGGGATGAACATTAAATGGGAACTTAAACATTTTTTGACCGACTGAGGCGTTGTACGTTGTCCTTATGTGAATCATAGGTTACCATTTTCTTAAATGAGTTAGAAGCCTTTAATTTTAACCTCAATATGTATCTTTTCTGATGTTCTCTAATTTTCTCATGTTTTTCATCATGCTAATATTGCTATGTATATATATAATATTATATTGTATGATTTAGATTTTTTCTCCTTTTTTCTCCTCTTTCAGTTAATATTACATTATATGAATCAGATCCTTTCTTTCCTCTCCTTTTTTAGTTCCCATTCCCCTCTTGGGTAGCATAATACAGTTAGTGTGTGTCCTGGTTTTTTTTGTTAACTTTTGGCCGGCTCGGGAGGAGGCAGAAAATTTGTATCTCCCGCTCTCTACAGACCGCAAGTAGCGGTCAATTGCCTGTCAGCGCGCCGCCTGTCTGTAGTGCTGGCGCGCTGACTGAGGAAGCGGGGCCGTAGCCTTATATATAGATTCAAGCACTTGTATCACTACATAAAACTCAAACTTTACATCAAGTGAGTCTATATATACATTATGACAATCATTTGTAGACTATGATATGTCTAACAAATTAAGGTTAATATAGAATCATAGTCCCAGAGTACAATACATCTTTATTTCATGACCAAATTCATGTGACTGGGTTATATTGATCCTATAGAGAATTTTATTTTAATATATTACATCAGGGTTTCCCAAACTTTTTTTCCCGTGACCCGGTTATTTTTGAACTTCTCCTTCGTGACCCACTAAAATTTTTATCGCCTATACTGGCCTATAGGGCCTGCACAGACACACACACAGCCACTGATACACACACACACACAGCCACTGATACACACGCAGCCACTGACACACGCAGCCACTGACACACACACTGATACACACACAGCCACTGATACACACACACGCAGCCACTGACACACACACACACGCAGCCACACAGAGACACGGCTACACACACACACACACTGATACACACACAGAGACACTGCTACACACACACACAGACACTGATACACACACACACACACACACACACAGACACTGATACACACACACAGACACTGATACACACACACACTGATACACACAGACACTGATACACAGACACTAATACACACACACACACACACTGATACTGATACACACACACACACACACACACACACTGATATATACACACACACACACACACACTGATACTGATACACACACACACACACACTGATATATACACACACACACACAAACACACACACAGACACTGATACAGATACACACACACACACACTCGCTCTCCCCTATAGGCACACAGACACAAACAGTGAATTACAGGCAATGACGGATGTGAGTGACTGGAGGGGGGGCCAGGGACTGGGTGGTTGGGAGGAGGGGGGGACAGGGTGGGTGGGAGGAGGGGGGGACTGGGTGGGTGGGAGGGGGGGACTGGGTGGGTGGGGGAGGGGGACTGGGTGGGTGGGAGGGGGGGGACTGGGTGGGTGGGGGAGGGGGACTGGGTGGGTGGGGGAGGGGGACTGGGTGGGAGGGGGAGGGGGAGGGGGACTGGGTGGGAGGGGGGACTGGGACTGGGGGGGAGGGGGGACTGGGACTGGGGGGGAGGACTGGGTGGGTGGGGGTTGGAGGGGGGACTGGGACTGGGGGGGAGGACTGGGTGGGTGGGGGTGGGAGGGTGTACTGGGTGGGTGGAAGGGGGGACTGGGTGGGTGGGAGGGGGGACTGGGACTGGGTGGGTGGGAGGGGGGACTGGGTGGGTGGGAGGGGGGACTGGGACTGGGTGGGTGGGAGGGGGGACTGGGAATGGGTGGGTGGGGGGGGGTCTGGGACTGGGTGGGTGGGGGGGAGGGGGGACTGGGTGGACTGGGGGGACTGGGAGGGGGGACTGGGACACTTGGGTGGGAGGCAGTGACTGGGTGGGTGTGTGGGAGATGGTGGGTGAGTGACTGGGTAGGTGGGAGACAGTGGGTGGGTGGGTGACAGTGACTGGGTTTGACAGTGACTGGGTGGGTGGGTGACAGTGACTTGACAGTGACTTGACAGTGACTGGGTGGGTGGGTGACAGTGACTGGGTGGGTGACAATGACTGGGTGGGTGACAGTGACTGGGTGGGTGGGTGAGTGACAGTGACTGGGTGGGTGACAGTGACTGGGTGGGTGGGTGACAGTGACTGGGTGACAGTGACTTTGGGTGACAGTAACTGGGGGTTGACAGTGACTGGGTGGGTGACAGTGACTGGGTGGGTGACAGTGACACTTGACAGTGACTTTGACAGTGACTGGGTGGGTGGGTGACAGTGACTTTGACAGTGGGTGACAGTGACTGGGTGGGGTGACTTACCTTGCCGCCGGACCCTTTCCCCTGCTGCCCCCGATATCCCCTGCTGCCCCCGATATCCCCTGCTGCCCGGGACGGGAGGTGGGCTTGGGGGCACGGGAGGTGGGCTCGGGAGGGGGTGCCACGGGAGGTGAGCTCGGGAGGGGGTGCCACGGGAGGTGAGCTCGGGAGGGGGTGCCACAGGAGGTGAGCTCGGGAGGGGGTGGCACGGGAGGTGAGCTTGGGAGGGGATGGCATGGGAGGTGGGCTCGGGAGGGGGTGCCACTGGAGGTGGGCTCGGGAGGGGGTGCCACGGGAGGTGAGCTCGGGAGTGGGTGCCACGGGAGGTGAGCTCGGGAGGGGGTGGCACGGGAGGTGAGCTCGGGAGGGGGTGCACGGGAGGTGGGCTCGGGAGGAGGTGCCACGGGAGGTGAGCTCTGGAAGCGGGTCGCGGGAGGAAGCGGGCCGCAGAGGACTTCCTCCTCCGTCCCACGTTGGGAGCGGGGGGGGGAGGAAGGGAGCAGGGGGGAGGAAGGGAGCGGGCCCTGCTTGCCCTGCGTATGCGCGCGGGACCGCGGGGGGAATCGCTGCCATTTTTTTAACTCGAGCGGGGGGGGGGGGGGGGGGGCGGACGGGAGACACCGCGCGGCCAGCCTCGCTGCGACCCGGCAATTTTGGTGCCGTGGCCCGGTGCCGGGTGGCGGCCCACCATTTGGGAAACGCTGTATTACATCAATAAATCATACAATATATATTTATTTCTCAAATATTTGAAAATATAGAGTGTCACATATGGATTTAATGAATATCGGAACATATGACATTGAACACCTCAACATTTGTTTTTAATTTCTTTTGTTATATATGTATACATACACATTGTTTCATTTTTTTACTCTTTCATTACTATTTCTTTTGATTTTATTTGTATAAATGATTTCTTCACATCTATGGTGGTTTCGTCGTGGTGTGTTTAATTTTTCTTGACTTTCACTGTGTATATGCATTCCTGCTTAGAGCTTGGTAGTTCACATTTGTATTTTTTGCATGTTTAAAGTCATTCTAGTTGACTCCGGCATTACCTGGGACAGCTAGGGGCCTCGATCACCTACTCCATGCTAACACTGACAATGCCTCGCGACCTCGTATCGCGAGAACACGGCCATGTGACATGTGGGGGCAGGCGATCAGTCCACTGCTGCCATATATGCCGGCGTCTTTATGGAGGACACTACTCTTTGACAAAATACCAGAGAGGTACGAAACGCGTCAGAGTGCGCCTCCGCGAGATGCCCGCTATTTTTTGTATATGTCCAGCAATAAATAATCATTTTTAGTGACCCAGCAGCATCAGCCTTTTATTTGGCATCTCCACGACAGCAGTGCTTTTCCCCAGCTGGGGATTCGCTCTTCTGAGATTAGATGCATTGTAAGGAACCCCAGCCCTCTCTATAGCGCGTCTGAGATCAGATGCATTGTAAGGAACCCCAGCCCTCTCTAATAGCGCGTCTGAGATTAGATGCATTGTAAGGAACACCAACCCTCTCTAATAGCGCGTCTGAGATTAGATGCATTGTAAGGAACACCAACCCTCTCTAATAGCACGTCTGAGATCAGATGCATTGTAAGGAACACCAACCCTCTCTAATAGCACGTCTGAGATCAGAGGCATTGTAAATTGTTTCTGTATTTGATATTATTTTCAAATTACAAGAAAATTACAGGGAACCCTTTAGGGATGCTCGGGGAACCCAAGAGTTTCTAGGAACCCTGGTTGAAAAACACTGCGATAGATTGTTGCAAATACGGAAATACTATAATTTATATCTATATAAA
Organism: Ascaphus truei; assembly: GCF_040206685.1. Classification (NCBI taxonomy): domain Eukaryota; kingdom Metazoa; phylum Chordata; class Amphibia; order Anura; family Ascaphidae; genus Ascaphus; species Ascaphus truei. Next base: position 66,422,010 of record NC_134484.1, read on the forward strand.
TTTATATTTATATATATATATAGCAGGTATGTCATCTGTGCCAGTACTTCCCTGCTCTGTCTGTAAATCGTGATAGCTGCAGGCATGACAGAGTTAATCTGCAGACTTTTGACCCCCTTCCCCCCCCTTGTGATTCTCCTGGGAGTAACAAGAGGGTGGTGACTCATGGCAAGAGAGAGAGATCCTGGAAAGAGAGCGAGATCCTATTGTGATAGGTCTGATGTCATGAGCCGGCCCCTTCTAGAAAGCTCTTAGCAGAATGCAACAAAACATACTGTGTCCTTTGGAGCCCTGTTTTCAAGCTAGCAGGATACGCTCCAGAGCTGTAAGTTCCTCCCAATTGCGAGGGCAGGTTTGCTCAGCTCAAGTAGGCCTGAGTAACATCATGGGCCCACACCCCAGATTACCAAGAGTGTGTACCACCCAGAAGCTGTGATCTGCTGCTGTACTGTGTCGCTGTGTGATGAGCTACAGTGGATGCAATAAAGAATACCCTTTTGACATATACCATATATATGTCTTCAGTGTGGAAAAAAGGAGGTATGTGTGTCTTATAGGGAGTCCCCTGATTCTATTCAGGACCCATGGGACTGGAGGCGCTTGCACCAGTTCTGAGACCATCCTAAAGCCTGTCCTGTCTCCATAACACCGCAGACAGACCTCAGAGCTCCTATGAACCTAACAGGTATAGCACTATACACCTAGTAATAGTGTATCTCCCCAGAAGGGTCCCTAAATGAGATCGGGGTGGTGGGGTACATGGGCTACATATAATATTAAATTTATATCTATATATTTTTTATATAACTATATTAATATTGTGTGAGTCCCCCATGTGAACCATTAATTTCACATTTTTATATCAGAAGATAAATTAGCGGCCTGTATTAGCTGTATTGTTTTGCTGTGTCTGGGGTCTTTGTATGGGTCTCCCCATCAAGCTGCTAAAGTAGCAATCTCGTCTACCCGCTGAACAGCGTTATTTTTGTCCTTGGAGATAAAACAAATAGTGCCGTTAATCTCCAGACTATCCCCCACTTTGAATTCTGTAACCAAATCTGTAGGTAAATTCGGTAGAATTGCTGGTTTCAAATTTGCTCGTTGACACAGTGCACAAATTCTCTTAAATTACAACCAAGTAGAAATAGCCGTGTTAGTCCAGTTCCGAATTGCTCGACCTGAGGAAGAGCGGAGAACGCTCGAAAGCTTGTCTTATAATATCAATTGTTTGTTCAAATAAAAAGGCATCACCTAATACTGAAGTAAATCATTTATTCTGCACCCATTTTTATTTATTTATAAAATATTTTACCAGGAAGTAATACATTGAGAGTTACCTCTCATTTTCAAGTATGTCCTGGGCACAGAGTTAAGAAAAATAATACATGGTTACAAATACAGTTACATAAGTGAACAGGGTATACATTATATACAAGACATTGCATGCACAGTTAGAGATAATATATATTATGGGCGTATGAAACAGTTACAGACCAGATTAAAATGTAAGACAGCCTTAGATTTGAAAGAACTTAGACTGGTGGTGGATGTAAGAGTCTCTGGTAGATTGTTCCAGTTTTGGGGTGCACGGTAAGAAAAGGAGGAACGGCCGGATACTTTGTAGAGCCTTGGGACCATGAACAGTCTTTGGAGTCTGATCTCAGGTGATAGGTGCTGCATGTGGTAGGGGTGAGGAGCTTGTTCAGGTAGCTGGGTAGCTTGCCCATAAAGAATGTAAAGGCAAGACAGGAAAGGTGAACTTTGCGCCTAGACTCGGGTGATGACCAATCTAGTTCTTTGAGCATTTCGCAGTGATGTGTGTTATAGTTGCATTGGAGAACAAAACGACAAATTGAATTGTAGAGGGTGTCAAGTTTGCTAAGGTGGGTTTGAGGTGACGAGCCATATACTATGTCTCCATAGTCAATAATTGGCATTAGCATCTGCTGTGCGATACGTTTTCTGACCAGGAGACTTAGGGAGGATTTGTTCCTGTAAAGTACCCCTAGTTTGGCATAGGTCTTGGTTGTCAGGGTATCAATGTGCATCCCGAATGTTAAGTGGGAGTCAAACCATACGCCCAGGTATTTAAAACTAGTAACAGGAGTTAGGGTGGTGTTAGTGTTGGTTCTAATCTGGAGCTCAGTCACTGGAAGCTTTAAAAATTTAGTCTTGGTCCCAAATACCATTGTTACAGTCTTGTCAGTGTTTAAAAACACTGTACGTATAGAGGAAAACTACTCCCAGCTCCAAAAAAATAGCACAAAATGTGAGTATTCAAGGTAAACCAAGAAACTCAAATAAATATCCATGCAAATTAATTTAAGTGATGCAGTAAGGATTTTGTCATCCGCAGCTTCAAGCAGGTTGGGGAAAGAGAATATGGAATGATGTCACTGGGTGATGGAGGATGAGGAAACCGGAGGTGAAAGATGGACACTGAAAGGGGAACTGGTAGAGACAGTGAAGCAGTATGTAAACAGTACCTCTGTTGCCTCGATCCACTATGCCGTTCCCGGTCCTGACTTCTGCATCCCCTGTAGTTCCGGCGGTATAGTAATGGATTCCTGCCTCCTCTGGAAGTAGTTGCGGAGATCCCGAGTGCTGGAGCCTCAGTGGTGATGAGCTGCAGTCCGTCCGGGAAAGCTCTTTGTTGCTACTCCATCTGCTGCTACATGTGGAGGGTCCCGCCTGTAGTCGGCGTCCCTCTGTAGTATGTCACGTGTATCCGGAATACCTGCGCTGCGGATGTGCGTCACTGCCAATGGTAAATCAATGAGAGTGAAGAAAAATTGGTAGACAAGCAAAAATCCAAAAAAAAGGACACCGATCAACTCACCAGGTAGAGAAAAAAAATAAAAAAAAGTTTATTAGTTACATATTAAAAAACATGAAAACATAACAGGACAATTCTCCCACGCGTTTCAGGCTATGCAGCCCTTTCTCAAGGAGTGTAATAGGGGCAAGCTGGTAACAAGTATAAATAGCCCCTCCTCTGAACTCTGACCCACCTGTAAATAATACAGGTGATTGAAGGTACATTGGTAATCATTAAAGATACAGAGCTGTGGAGCCCTGATGGAAAGCTATATCTGATGGTCTGTGTAAAGACTTCTATTGTAAATGCAGGTGTGAATAGAGTTAATCAGGTGTGCCCTCCATATCTGTAAAAGTTTTGGACTTAAGTATATATGGACAAAACTGTTACAGATATGGAGGGCACTAGGTCACACAACATTATGACTTTTATCAACTGTAATTCAGAATTCGTTATTTATATGCTCATATGTGGCTGCAATAAGCGATACATTGGTCTCACAACACGCAAATTTAAGCTACGAATTATGGAGCACATGAGACTCCTCCTCAAACGAGACCATGTGCAACCAGAGTCTAAACATTTTGATATTTGCCAAAATGGTTCACTCGCTAATTTTAAATGTATTGCTATAGAGCAGGTCCATATACACCATCGTGGAGGGGACAAGAATAATGCTCTGTATAGAAGAGAAGCCCACTGGATATTTACTCTTAACACCTTGATCCCTAATGGTCTCAATACCCAGTGGGATCTAAAATATTTTCTATAGATACATGACCATTCTATCCTGACATCATTCTTGATAAAGTGCTAGACACGAAACGCGTAGAAGGGCTGCATCCCTTGCTTTTATGACTCTTCAATAAAGATTGCTTTTTTGGCCAGACCTGTTCTTCTTTTTGGATCGTGGTGCGCTGCATTCTCTTCTATTTGCTATCCTGACATCATAGTAGAAGTTTCTATTTTAACTTGAAATCTGTAATAATTATTTATGTTTAACAAGACAACTTTGTTATCATTATTTGCACTAAATAATTTTGAGTCTATGATATTGTAATTATTGGACATCTATACAATCAATATATCCACATCATTTTGTCCATCCAATTTTTATCAGATAACTTCCACTACTTATTATCTGTTAGAAAATGAATATTAATATTATAATTCATCAGCTTTGTATAGTGCAAATATTTCTTTCTCAATACGTTAATCATCAAGCATTTATGTACTATTTATGATTATATATGGATACATACTTTATTTGGTGTTATACAATATTTAAATATATTATCATTCTTTTTAATATTAATGTGGTTTACTTTGTTATATATGTCTCTTTGATTCAATCCTTATTGACTAATTATTTATGATTGTCTTTGAATATCTGTCATGATGAGTCAGAATTAGTGTTTGGACGCTGGTGGAATAGTTATCACACACGCTATAAACTTCAATCATTCATTCTGATTATGGGTGTCAAGACGTCTTTCCCTTGCCATAATTGTAGGTGATAATTTACATATATAAAAAAAATAGAGTTATCATATAACATGGACTCATATTCCATGGGTCTTATATTGATGATTAACTCTATTCACACCTGCATTTACAATAGATGTCTTTACACAGACCATCAGATATAGCTTTCCATCAGGGCTCCACAGCTCTATATCTTTAATGATTACCAATGTACCTTCAATTACCTGTATTATTTACAGGTGGGTCAGAGTTCAGAGGAGGGGCTATTTATACCTGTTACCAGCTTGCCCCTATTACACTCCTTGAGAAAGGGCTGCATAGCCTGAAACGCGTGGGAGAATTGTCCTGTTATGTTTTCATGTTTTTTGTTTTTTAATGTCATGGAACAAGAATCACATCCCTGTTTCACCCCCCTCTTTCCTTTGCAGCTTCTGCCTGTCCGTTCTTATTTTCAGCTGCATGGAGTTTGCACACACACACTGTGCCTGTGTGATATGTTACAATGTTGCATTTCTTGCCTCTGGGCATGTAATCAGTGAGTTGCTACTGCAGCCTCTGAGATCCTTACCAGAATGGGCTAGTCTGCCCTCCCCCTGTTTTGTTCCAGATAGTCTGTCCCAAGACTATTTCTTTTACCCACATTGCTCCTCACTTCCTTTTCCACCCTGCAGACTGTGAGTACAGCACGCATCTCTGTTACTCTCCTATGGCAAGGCCATTTCTTTCTACCTGCTTCTAACTACAAATCACTACTACACACCATTCACAAGAACCTGTACTCTGCTGCTTTTTCCAAAAAGTGAAGGAAATATTATAGGACTTGGAGTGATTTGGAAAGGGGGCTGAGTTAATGCTATCGGGGGCCATTCACACATCAATCGTGACCCTGGCTTCAGAATATTTAATATGTAACTAATAAACTTTTTTTATTTTTTTCTCTACCTGGTGAGTTGATCGGTGCCCCCCCTTTTTTTTTTTTGCTTGTCTACCAATTTTTCTTCACTCTCAGTGTTTAAAAACAGTTTGTTTTGGGAAATCCAGTTTTCGAGTCTCAAAAAGTCAGACTGAAGTATGTGTTGAAGGTCGGAGAGGCTATGGCTGTGTGCATATAGGATTGTGTCATCTGCATACATGTGTATTGAGGCTTCTTGACAAGCTGTGGGAAGATCATTGATGAACACTGAGAAGAGTAGGAGCCCCAGAACAGAGCCTTGCAGGAAGCCACATGTGATATCCAGAGGGTTAGAGTTAGAGCCAGAGATGGACACATGTTGGGATCTACCTGATAGGTAGGACTGGAACCAGTTTAAAGCATGCTTCTCTATTCCAGAGCTCTGGAGTTTCTTAAGCAGGATAGCATGATCAACAGTATCAAAAGCCTTTGCAAAATCTATGAATACTGCACCAGTGAGTTGACCCCGTGCCATTCCACACTGGATTTCATTGCAAACTTTTAGCAGGGTAGTTACGGTAGAGTGTTTGGGGCGAAAGCCAGATTGGAATTGGCTAGGGAAATTTGTCTTGTTATAGTAATCGCTTAATTGGGAGTGGACACATTTTTCCATGACTTTGGATAGGATTGGGAGAAGGGAGATTGGCTTGTAGTTTGAGACAGTGATTTGTCCCCACTTTTGAAGATTGGGACAACTCTGGCAGCTTTCCAGGTCTTAGGGACATGGCCTGCAGACAGGATAGAGTTGACTATGGAAGCAATTGGTTTGGCAATTGCTGGGGCATCAAGTCTTAGGAACCTAGATTGTAGTAAGTCAGGTCCACATTGGCTGCTTAGTTTTAATTTGAGGAGCGCTTGTGTAATCTCCTCTTCGGATACTGGGCCAAATTGAAAATTGTGGGCAGTGTTGGGAGGGGGTGGGGCTATAGGGGTACTCCCAGGATGAGATTCAGGTTTGTGGTTTGGGTTGCCACCTCCAACCCAGTGGATTTATTAGAGAGAAGGGACGTTTAGAGGTGAAACCCTGAATAAAACTCATTAAACTGTTACACTGAGTAACTCCTCCCATATAGAAACACCTCAAATGGCTCACTCACCTCTTTTTACATTGATTCTAAGAGATGCGACATGTACATGACTATGGCCGTGATTATATTAAAAACCGTGTGTGGCGTCGTGTTGAGCAGCGAAGCGCAGCGACAAAACAACTAGCATAACTACAACTAAAGTGCTCATACCAATGGCGACGGTCGCGGTGCGCCGTACTGCAAAGCGTACGCCTGGGAAAGAGACTTCCAAATTTGTTTTTCTATGGCGATGGCTGTGTCATGTGAGCGGTTCGGCCAATGAGGGTGAACCGCTCATGGCCACGCCTCCTCTGCTCTGTCTCCCCGGTACAATCAAGATGCCACTCGGCGGCAGCGCAGTGTGACGTCACAGGATAGCGCTGCCGCCCTGCAGCTCTTGGTATAATTGAGGCCTAACTCAGTATATACAGCCTTTTGCAATTCTTGACACATATTATTTATTTATTTATTTATAAAATATTTTATATTATATATATATATTATGTATATAATATTTATATTATATACAAGACATATCCTTCTTACCCCCCTTTTCAACATTGTGAGAAGTGAGGTAATGCACAGTTAACCAACACATCATGTTCCCTCCACTTAAAAATGAATGCACGCATGACTGCATGGGAATTGCTTCTCACTACACTGAGTAAGGGCCTTAGAGATTGAAATCCATTGGCTGCCGGAATTTTCAACAACCCATTGCTCCAACATACTCTTGTAGAACATGGACTACAACCCTCTGGGAGATTTACTGCTGTTGCTACTGTGTGGTGCTGAGGCATACCTGTTAGGTTCAGGAGATCTGAGCTGTTTGCGTTGTAATGGAGACCAGGACAGGCTTTTGATGTCATCTTAGTTCGGTGTCAGCACCTCCAGCTTCAGTGGGTATCCTGGAAGTACCAGGAGCAGTTCCCTCTGAAGCACTCTCGCACACCTTCTCACAGACTCAGTCCAGACAGGTGTATAATAGAATAAGGGGATCTTTATTCCAGCAGTCACTGCATGATGGTCTTACAGCGGTGCAAGGTCTCAGAGGCTCCAGGCCTCTGGATGATGCTTGAACCCAGCTAGTACAGGGTCTCCTCTCTTTGATCAGATGTTCCCCCAGACCCAGGGACTGGGGGTGGACACGCTTATCCCGCGATGGGGGAGACTCATAGCCCTACCGCTCTCTTCCTTTTCCAGAGCAGGACTGAGTAAATTTGGCACTGCCCCTCATCAGAAACCAGAAGGGACGGGCTCATGGTCTATACCTATCCCATATAGGCTTACACAGACCATTAGTCACCACCTTACTTCTGTCCATCAGAGAGGAGCATGTAGGGGGGTCACACGCCCACAGAATGAACCCCTTACCGCCTGCAGCTAGCAGGACCTTACGTAACGGAGGGGAAAGACAGGCAGAATAGACATACCCTGTTGCACATTGTAGGCCCCACTGCTAGTTAGAAGGATAGATTGGAAGAGGAAATAATTATATTTTCAGGATAGTCTGGTTTTCAGTTAGCTGAAGCAGATGCCAGAGAATAATAGAAAGACACATAATAGCAGAGAGATGCATTTGCCCTATTTTTCCACACATTATTACCATTACCAGCCGAGAGAGTGCATGCGGTTTTCATCGCTTGACATTTAGTCCACTGTATTCTTTTCTTGGCGTTCATTGCTGTAGTCCCATCTACCAGGGAGGACAGTTTTATTGAGCTTATTCTGATATATGGAATACCAGGGAGGAATAAAAATGGCCACACTGGAAAGCACCCTTGGAATGGGATTACATTGTTGTGTCTTTTAGTAATGCCAAGCAGTGCTGATCAGAGCTGTCTCCTAAATTAGGTTTTATCTCCCTGAGGAAAGAAGTGATCGGCAGGTCAATCCTGTAGTGTTATCATCAGGTAAAATATCAGTTAATCTTGGAATTAAAATAACAAAAGTGTGTGTGTGTGTGTGTGTGTGTGTGTGTGTATATATATATATATATATATATATATATATATATATATGTGTATATATATATGTAGCCAGGTCTCCCAGGAGTATCAGCACCACCTCACCTCTCTAGAGGTCGCGAGTGCCGCCGAGTCCAATGGCGGCCCCGTCGGGCGATACGGGAGGTGAGGGCGGTCAGGTCCCGGCTCGGGGGTTGCTGGGGACGCGTGCGGCTGGTTGCCAGGGCCGCACGCGCGTCACGGGAATCCAGGCACTCTCGGAGCCGGGCGGTTAGGGTGCCGCAATTGCGCGTTAGTTCGCGCATGTGCAGTGGTCGTGGGTGTAGGGCCGGAGCGGGGAGTAGCGCGTTGCCCCATAGTGCAGGCCGGTTGCCTGGGACGCGATCGGGCAGTCGCTAGGGCCGCGATCGCGTTGCTACGGGCCCGACGGCTAGCAAGGAGTGCGCCATCAGTTCTTAGTGATCGCGCATGCGCAGAAGTTACCCCAGAGCCAGGGAGAAGTAGCGTGAGGGGGAGGATAGCAGTGAGGGAGTCAAGGCAGCCCCCTATAGTTCGCGCATGCGCAGGAAAGAGTCAGAAAAGCCCGCGAAGCCAGAGCCTATTAGGGAGGGCCCTAGAGAGGGACTACAGATCCCAGGAGCCTCTGCGTGCCCCACGTGACACCAGGGAGCCAATAGGGCTTAGGAACTCTGCAGAGGAAAAGAGATACAATTCGCGGGCTTGCAGCACGTTGAGCAGTCAGAGACCGGAGCAGCCCAGAGAAGGAGGTAGGGTACAGGAGTCGGGGACTCCCTGTACTAGGCCAGCACCCCCAGGGCCCGAGATAGCTCAGCTCCCCAGTAAGGTGAGTGTTGCCAGGGGCAGCCCTCAGGTTAGGGACCCTGCCACTTACATTAGTGGGAGCTGGGAAAGGAAGGTTACAGAGAGTTGGAGTCAGGGAGCTGTGAGGGAAGGAAGGGTGCGGGGAGCGAGTGCAGCTCCTGCCCCATATAGGTACCTACACCCCAGGTAGGCCCCAACTCCCCACTAGTTTAGTGGGTAAGTGCTTAGGGAGGCCCAAGATATGGATGCTGCCCTTAGTATAGTGTGCTTCCTTGTCAGAGTCACGGCTGTTAGTGCTGTGAGGTCTGACAGGCAGGCACCTTGTTGTGCAGCACGTTCGCTGCAAGCATTTAGTGAGGCTGAAGGGACTTGGGTAGTTAGGGGAGTGGGAGAGGCCATAACCCCTGCAGGCCCATAGGAGTTCCCCAAGCCCCTACAGGTTGCTGTACTACAGGGACAGGCCCTAGGTTAGGGTTCCTGTCACGTTAGTACCACTTAAATAGATAGGGACACAGCGGCTGCTGCTGTTCCTGTGGGAGTGGTTGGACCCACGTTGGGGTCCACAGAGACTTTCGTCAGAATAGGATCGCCCCTGGCGGTCCGCGCGTGCCAGGAGTTCGGTTGGAGGATCAGACGGATTCATCACACGTCTGACCCTTTGTGAAGAGTTGCTGACCCGAGCACCGGAGTGCTCGGCAGGTATCACACATTCTTAAGTGCACCACCGGGCCCTTAACGTAATTAGTGACTGCGCAGTCACCCACGTTCTCTCCAAGACACAGGTCATTATGAATGTGATGAGTTGTTATGCATGTTAGTAAAGCCATTAGTTATTATACCCCACTGTGTATGTGATTATTAGTGATTGTCCTGCGAGGAACCACTACCCCTCTGGCGGGAGCCATCGCAGGTGGAGGCGCTGCATCGTGTAAGTGTAAGTGATCACCCTTAGTATTGTGTTATGTCCCAGGTTCCCCATGGCGGAAGCTCAGCCCTCCTGTGAGCCAACAGGTAATGCACCACACCTATGGTAACACCGTATGTTCCTTGCACCCACATCAGATCTGCGATTGGGGGGGGGGAATACCCGTTACATTTGGAGGCGCTGCTGAGATAGACCTGGGGTACCCTGTTTTCATTTTTTCCAAATTGGCCCATTTAGATTTTTCACCATGTTTGGGCCTGCAAGCCATGAGGCCCACGAACGAACCAAGAGGACAGAAGTATCCCCGCGACATGTGCTAGTAGTAGGGGATGTTCCCAGTAGTGGCGTGAAGTTGAGGGAAATTTGTGAGGCCCTAGGGAGACACCTGGGCATAGACCAAGGGTGGAAGAGGATAGAGCACCGGTACGACCCCAATGACCAGTGTTGTAGACTATGGCTAGTAACGGATTAGGAAATATGCCGGGAAAATGTCCCCCTGACCTTGCATTTCCCAGAGGCCCCACCAGAAGGCTACCCTCTTGCATACTCAGAGAGCCTTAGTGAGATTTCCAGAACTGTGATCAAATTGGAAGCTCCCTCATCAAGGGAGTCACACCTAAAATGGCGTCTCCCGCCAAAGCAGGAGAGCACATGTGCTGCTGACTGCAAGCCTGCACTAAATTATGTTGCAGAAATCCACCCGGGACTGGCGGGAAAACCAGAGCTCCGCCCCCGCAAAGTGAGTGACTCAATGCAGAGCCAGAGCCAATCAGTGATAGAGCAGGCCCCTCCTTTACATTCCACCAGGGGGAGCAAGCAAAGTGAACAGCCATCAGCAACTGCTGTTCCCAATAAAAACAATACAGAGTGCAGAGAAATACACCCTCATTTATATGGGGCATGGCGGTCTAAAGGAGGGAAAATATCCTTTCTGGTGTGCCCGTGCCTACAAAAGGACTTGAGTCTATCTGGTGGTATGGACTTTAACCATTTTAGGCTACCAATAGAATATCGGGTGGCCGTGGTGGAGGACGAGGGGTGTATAAGATGTGTTTGTGACCAGTGTGACTTCCCAGGTAGCAAACAGACCTGGGGCCCCAAGTGTGCCGGCTGCGGGGCACAGTTTCTAAAGCCTGTGCTGCTGCAGTTTACAGTCCCAGATCCCAAGCAGGAATCTCAGATGGCAGAACCCAGAGATGAAGATGCTGTTACTTGCTCTACCTCAACCACGGAGGTGGAGAAGCTGACAGACAAGGCTGCCCTAGTCCCCCGTTGCAACCAAGAGGGAAGGATTGAGGCCCAGCCAGCTACGGAAAAGGACGAACCATCGGTGGCGATGCGCGTACCGGCGAACCACCCCAGCAGTAATACAGAGGAGACAGAGGAATCACAGGGTAAGGTGTCTATACCCCCACCTTCTTTTAGTGAATCCAGTGACCAGTTACTTGTGGTGATGCGCCTGCCGGCGGACCACTTTAGTGACACCAATGAACACACTATCTCGGCGGACGCAGAGCCTGCTGTGGGCCCGTGTGCCCTAGAGGAAGTGTATCCCGATGTTGCGGACCCTGCTGTGGGCCCGTGTGCCCTACAATGGCCGGTCCGGCGTAGTCCTATGGTACCATCGGTCCTAGAATGGGGACCAGTACCTACTGACGACAAGGGTGAGTTGACTGCCCCAGGGGTGTTGGGGGTGAGCCTCCAGGTGACCGCGGAGCACGATGGCTCCTTAAGTCTGGTCGCCTGGGCGAAGGGCTCCTCTCTGCATCGCGTCCTGGCGGAGGTGTCCTTCTTCGAAGGTAGCTGCCCAGTGGTGCGAGTGGACCAGTGCCCACCGCCTATCGTTCCAGAAGAAGAGAAACCCATCGCAAGCCAGCCGAGTGGTAAGGAACCCCTTGCTCCCCACAGGCTCCGATGGAGGTGGCCGTGAAGAAGGCCAGAGTTACGGCTCCTGAGCGTAGTGTGAGCCCATACGCTCCGGCCCAAATGGTCCCAGGACTGGGATCCAACGCTCCCGAGTTCCAAGTCAGTGAGTGGACTGTCCCAGAAGAGTTGTGGACAGGTCCCCAGACAGCCGAGGTGGGAACTGACAGCGTCCCCGAGGACCTGTTGGCCACCGGGAATCATCGCAGTGGTAAGGTATCAACCCTTTACCCCCTGCCGGGTGAACCAGAGACTTTGAGGAAAGAGACATTGTTCAGTTTTCGCTTCCCAGTGGAAGCCTCACAGGGCCGTAGGGACAAGGACTGTGTAGTGAAAATTTTCTCCTTGGAGCCCAAAGAGGAATGCTCCCTTCACCAGGTAGTGGACCGCGGGAAAGGTCCTGGCCTCCTGGTCTACCGCATCCAAGCCGCGGATGACCGGGTAAAGGCCTGCTTAAAAGACGTTGTGCTACTCCTTCCACCAGGGGGAGGAAGTAGCGAAGAGCCAGTAACTGTCACTCCAGAGTGTGCTCTCCAAGAAATTTTTCTGGGGGAGGCTCACGGACGCAAAAGTGAGGTACCCCCACATGTTCAGTTAGGGGCACCCCACAAATGGTCTCAGCCAGTCTCGGCTATTATTGAGTGTGATCTGTCTTGTAACCTGATGTGTAAAGTCGACCTGCTAAGTGTACCAATTATGACATGCAATTTTTTATTGTGTAACGTTATGTCAGGGTATGGCGTTCTCCAAGCGAGGACGTTGGAATTTTCACCAGGGGGAGTGTGTCGCCAGGTCTCCCAGGAGTATCAGCACCCCCCTCACCTCTCTAGATACGGGAGGTGAGGGCGGTCAGGTCCCGGCTCGGGCCATCGCTAGGGCCGCGATCGCGTTGCTACGGGCCCGGCTCTAGCAAGGAGTGCGCCATCAGTTCTTAGTGATCGCGCATGCGCAGAAGTTACCCCAGAGCCAGGGAGAAGTAGCGCGAGGGGGAGGATAGCAGTGAGGGAGTCAAGGCAGCCCCCTATAGTTCGCGCATGCGCAGGAAAGAGTCAGAAAAGCCCGCGAAGCCAGAGCCTATTAGGGAGGGCCCTAGAGAGGGACTACAGATCCCAGGAGCCTCTGCGTGCCCCACGTGACACCAGGGAGCCAATAGGGCTTAGGAACTCTGCAGAGGAAAAGAGATACAATTCGCGGGCTTGCAGCACGTTGAGCAGTCAGAGACCGGAGCAGCCCAGGGAAGGAGGTAGGGTACAGGAGTCGGGGACTCCCTGTACTAGGCCAGCACCCCCAGGGCCCGAGATAGCTCAGCTCCCCAGTAAGGTGAGTGTTGCCAGGGGCAGCCCTCAGGTTAGGGACCCTGCCACTTACATTAGTGGGAGCTGGGAAAGGAAGGTTACAGAGAGTTGGAGTCAGGGAGCTGTGAGGGAAGGAAGGGTGCGGGGAGCGAGTGCAGCTCCTGCCCCATATAGGTACCTACACCCCGGGTAGGCCCCAACTCCCCACTAGTTTAGTGGGTAAGTGCTTAGGGAGGCCCAAGATAGGGACGCTGCCCTTAGTATAGTGTGCTGCCTTGTCAGAGTCACGGCTGTTAGTGCTGTGAGGTCTGACAGGCAGGCACCTTGTTGTGCAGCACGTTGGCTGCAAGCATTTAGTGAGGCTGAAGGGACTTGGGTAGTTAGGGGAGTGGGACAGGCCATAACCCCTGCAGGCCCATAGGAGTTCCCCAAGCCACTACAGGTTGCTGTACTACAGGGACAGGCCCTAGGTTAGGGTTCCTGTCACGTTAGTACCACTTAAATAGATAGGGACACAGCGGCTGCTGCTGTTCCTGTGGGAGCGATTGGACCCACGTTGGGGTACACAGAGACTTTCGTCAGAATAGGATCGCCCCTGGCGGTCCGCGCGTGCCAGGAGTTCGGTTGGAGGATCAGATGGATTCATCACACGTCTGACCCTTTGTGAAGAGTTGCTGACCCGAGCACCGGAGTGCTCGGCAGGTATCACACATTCTTAAGTGCACCACCGGGCCCTTAACGTAATTAGTGATTGCGCAGTCACCAACGTTCTCTCCAAGAGTGCCGGACATTGGGTGGGGTTCTTTGGACACTGGGTGGGATCACCTAGTGTTGGGGAGCGTCCTGCGAGACGTCACAGTAAGTGTCTCCTCGTGAGAGGGACACAGGTCATTATGAATGTGATGAGTTGTTATGCATGTTAGTAAAGCCATTAGTTATTATACCCCACTGTGTATGTGATTATTAGTGATTGTCCTGCGAGGAACCACTCCCCCTCTGGCGGGAGCCATCGCAGGTGGAGGCGCTGCATCGTGTAAGTGATCACCCCTAGTATTGTGTTATGTCCCAGGTTCCCCGTGGCGGAAGCTCAGCCCTCCTGTGAGCCAACAGGTAATGCACCACACCTATGGTAACACCGTATGTTCCTTGCACCCACATCAGATCTGCGATTGGGGGGGGGGGAATACCCGTTACATATATATATATATATATATATATATATATATATATATATATATATATATATATATACAGTGTATATATATATATATATATATATATATATATATACAGTGTGTATATATATATTTATGTATATATATATATGTATATACTGATTGCAAGACTCGCTTAACCATGTTACTTCAACATATTTTCCTCCGTTCTTACTTTTGGTCGCTGTTTTGATCTTTTCATATCTCTCGGAATGCAGTTATGTACTAATCTTTGTCCCACTATGGTCATTTCTCCTTGCAATACTGTATGTCCAGCTCACTGCCACTTTCATTTCTTTACCCTTGTAATACAGTATGCACACACACACACACACACACACACACACACACACACACACACACACACACACACACACACACACACACACACACACACACACACACACACACACACACACACACACACACACACACACACACACACACACACACTAAGCTTAATTGATTGAGACCCACATCTCACTCACATAGTTACTGCAGAGTGTTTCTAGGCATAGAGCATGACTCACATCTATGTTATTACCAACATCTGAAGTTTGAGCCAAAGATAAATCAACAGGCAGAAGTAGGGAATCCAAATATACAATGTGAGTAATAATAAATTAATGAATCCGTTTTTTTTTAAAACTTATATTTTTATTAAGATTTCCAAACATAAATGGGAAGAGATGGGGTACAGAAAAAGGAGGGGGGAGGGGGAACAACCATTTTGTGACAGAATTCATACAATGACAACAATCACATTACGGGCCTCATGCAGTAAGCGGCGCAAAGTCACTTTTCGTCCGTTTTGCGCCAAAAATGCATACCCCGATTCAGTAAAGGCCGAAAACTTGGCGAAAAGCAAAAAAAACCGGCAAGTTTGTTGGCGGTTTTTTTTCCGCCATCGGCGCGGCGAAAAGGCACTTTGCGTTGCAACTAGCCATGTTTTGAAACCCGCTCAATTCTAGTAGTGGCGAGTAGCTTTGCGCCGCTATTCGCCACTCTAGAATTGAGATTTTCACGGCAATCCGTCTCGCCCCAAAAACTTGACAAGTTGCTGGGGAGAGGCTGCGGATGAGCGGCGGAACGACACTTATAAAAAATCAGGCCTTTTTCCTGCCTGGGATTGATGCCGGAGGTCTCCGGAGCTGATACCATTAATACCAGCACCGGAGCCCCCTGGCATGCATCCGAGGCAGGAAAAATGCATTTAAAGGCCACTTCATTACCTTAGCGGCTAACCACTAAGGCAATAAAGGGGTTAACCAGCCGTGCCAGGTTTATTGTGGGTAGCGGGGGTGAGTGAAGGGGGTATTTGGCCCTTGGTGGTTGTTTAGGGCTTGCGGGGGGGGGGGTTTGCACTTAACCCCTTCATGACCTTTGCGGTTAATACCGCTACGGTCATTAAGGGGTTAAGCCCTCCCGCTACCCACCCGCAAGCCCTAAACAAACCACCGTTGGGGCTAATACCCACTTCAGCCACCCCCGCTACCCACAATAAAAAAAATACACACACAACAGCCCAACACTAAATAAATATATATATATAAATGGTTTATGGTTTTTGAAGCAAAAAGTGGCACTGTGTGCTCATTTGCATGTCATTTCCCAGAATCCCTTGCTGCAGTGGAAGTGCTGTGTGCTGGGTGATAATGGTGAACGGTGGGGTTGCAGACCTGCCTAAGACATGCAAATGAGCATACAGTATATTTACATTTGCTATATATATATATATATATATATATAAATATATATATATATATATATATATATATATATATATATACATGTAGAGGTATCAGTACCGTGTTAGCCGAGCTTCAATAATCAAAAAATAAATAGATGATACCGTTCTGTGGCTAACGAAATGCTTTTATTTGTGCGAGCTTTCGAGATACACTGATCTCTTCTTCCGACGATGTTATATTACACCAACAACCCCTATACCCCCCTAACATACACATATATAACATATATAACACATACAGTATAGTAATGGGCACAATTACTATTATCCACAAATGGATAGTAGTGCATTTGCCCATTTAAAATACATAAAGAACAATAAATACATTAAATACATATTGCACTCACCCTTGTCCGGCTGCCATGATGAAGGCCATCCTCATCTTCATCTCCGTCCATGCCCCCTCTGATGCTGCAAAACATAAACAAGAATAAAAACAGCCAATGTAATGTCCCCTAACCCCTTAATCACCGTAGCGGTTATTAACTGCTACAGTCATTAAGGGGTTAACCCACCCTCACCCACCACTCGGGAGGCGTACATACCCTCCCCCACTACCCCCCCACCCTGTGAGGCCTAACCACCCTCACTCACGCAATACCCAGCCGGGAGGCCTACCCACATACCCTTGGGGCTAATACCCCCTTCCCCCACCCACAGTACCCACAATAAAACCAATACACAGCCCCACAATAAACATCATTATATTTATTAAATACATAACCCACCCCCTGTGCCCCCCCATAAATACATGATTTATTATTTTACATACAGGGTTAATACCCCAGGCCCACGGGAGTCTCCGGTGGGCTTGACGGGTCACCTCACAGACCTACAGTAGCCCAGCACCATGTTTCAAACAGGGTCTTGAGGCCTACGGGTGGTCCCCGCCAGGCGCTGTGGTCTACCATGTAGTCTCCGCGGGTCACCGTGGCCACAATGGGGTCCCCACGGGTAGGCCCGCGGCTGTCTGGGGGGCCCGGGTCAGATCCACAGGTGTCTGAGGGGCCTCAGGTGGTTCCCACGGTGGCCTGGGGGCCCTCGGGTGGTCCCTCTGGGTCCGTGGTGCCACCACAGATGTGGGGCCACCGGTTCTTCCCTGCAGGTGTCCCCTGTGGACCCGGCAGCCGTTTACCTGTGAGAAGCCCGAGGAGACCGCAGGTGGTCTCCATAGGTCCCCCCGCAGACCTGAGGAAACAACCCTGTATGTAAAAAAAATAAACATGTCATACATTAAATACATAAAAAAAACACATACAGTACAATAATGTGCAAAATAACTATTATCCAAATAGGGATAATAGATTATTTGCCCATTATTAAACACATTAAGTAGCATAATAAAATAAATAAAGTTCTAGTGACCTCATCAATAAGAAGCCCCCTCGCCAGAAAAATCCGTGTCCTCCGTTGCCAACAAAATACATAGCCAATACATTGCAATTACATTCTGATATCAATTAACCCCTTAATCACCTTATCGGATAATAACCACAAAGGTAATTAAGGGGTAAAGCCACCCTGGCCCGATACCCACCCTTCACCCATTCATTTGTACAGTGGCTTCATCATGCAACTATATATATACATATATAGATAGATAGATAGACATACATATATATACACGGATATAGAGAAAAAGAGGGGGAGCACAGGTTGAAGACTTTGGGGTATATATGGTATCTTATTAGATATTTGTGGGTGTGCTTGAAAAGATATATAAAATCACTTACATGGCCTTGTGTAAATGCTCTCACAGCAAGGTTTACTTTTCTTTGTGTTCCCTTGGTTGATTTCCTTCTTCTTTTCAGGGCTTGGTTTTCTTCCTGGATTTCTTCAACAGTCTTCGGCTTGCAGTGAGGATGTCTCCCTCGGAGTGAACAGATTGAAAGACAGTTGTTTAGAGGAGGATACAGCCAGTATTTAAATAATCAAAAACTTTTAACTCTAAACAAATATATATATATAAAGGCAGTAAATACTGCCAGCACTCACACGGGCAAGTGTGAGTACAATCCTAGGGGAAGGTATCTTTATATCCGAACATATCTTCACAAGTGGTGATCTGTAGGTGTGATTAGGGTCTGGTGTATAATAATAGATGTGAATCAAATAATACTCACACGGCCTTGTGTGAGTAGATACACAACAAGGTATCTTAAACTTGAATATTTTCTTTCTTTTATTCAGGTTCCTGATCTTCTTCCTGGTTTTCTTCTATGGTGTTCAGCTCCCAGTTTAGGAAATCCCACTCGGTGTGAACAAATTTAAAAACAAATGTTAGTAGGAAAATATCAACATAATTCTGTGGTGACCCACTAGCAAACCCAAGCAGATATATAAAAGCAGCAAATGCTGCAAGCACTCACACGGGCAAGTGTGAGTGCAATCCTAGGGGAAGGTATCTTTTTTCTCTGTTGATGTATTTACACCTGCTGCCTTGTAGGGGTAATGGTGGTCTGATATATAGGGATCTATAGAACTAAAAATAATACTCACACGGCCTTGAGTGAGTGAATGCACATCATGGTGTCTTTAAATTCTTTGCAGTACTGTTAAGGTTAAGTTCCAAGTGGACAAGTGTATATAGATGGTCCCTCCTTGGTGTGGATATGAAATGGAACAATGTCACGATTCTAATGGGCTACAATAAATTTTATTCTCAAAAACTCTAAAAACAAAACATGTATAAAAACAATGGAAAAAATGCATAAAAAGAAGAAGCAGCCCGTCAGTAGGAAATTGCTTGTGGATCTCGTGGAGCTCAGCTAACTTGCTCCGCGTCCGGATATAGTGCTGCCTCCTCTCTGATCCACTCCTTGACGGTGGCTGTGCTGGATCAAAATTGCTTAGTGGTGAGAGCAACGCGTTTCGACCCTTTCTGGTCTTCCTCAGGCTCCGTAGTTAACAAAAACATGCACAAATAAAAATACCACTTCTCCATATCAGCCACAGTCTAACAAAATCCTATTTCCTAATAAAATCATTCTCATCTGGCGATACCCATGCTCCACTACGCAAAATAAGGGTACGGGAGGGCCATCTTCCATGGGTTACAACTGACCTTATTGCACTCTACCAGCTCAGGGATACCTTGTGGAAAAGCTACAAATTAACTGGCACTACCAAGGATCTCAATCACTACAGATGCTTGCGGAACATGTGCACAAGGCAAACAAGGCACGTAAAAGCACAATATTACTCTGACAATCTCCACCAAAATACATCAAACCCAGCTAACTTCTGGAAGGTTATAAACAATATATTCCAGCCTCTTAACCATCAACAACCAAGTAATATCACTAAGGGGGATATTACTCTGACAAACCCCACTGACATTGCAAATGCATTCAATGATTACTTTGTGGGGTGTGCCACTAACTTATTAGCGAAACGCAGCCCAAACCACAAACCTGAATCTCATCCTGAGAGTGCCCACATAGCCCTACCCCTTCCCAACACTGCCCACAATTTTCAATTTGGCCCAGTATCTGAAGAGGAGATTACACAAG